>NW_026651857.1:0-265971 GCF_029873635.1 Malania oleifera | reverse complement strand
GTCTCGTTTTTTGCCGTGTTTCGTGTTCTGTTTCGCGTTTTTCCATATCAGGTTTTAGAGGGGTTCTGTGTTTAGGTTTCGGGCGTTCCGTGTTTAGGGTTTCAAGGTTTTAAGGTTTAGGGTTTAGGGTTTAGGGTTAGGGTTCAGGGTTTAGGGTTTAGTGTTTTCGGTATTTAGGGTTTAGATTTTAGGGTTTAGGGTTTAAGGTTTAGGGTTTCGGGTTTAGGTTTTCGAGTTTAGAGTTTAGGGTTTAGGGTTTTTACCGTTTAGGGGTTAGGGTCTAGGGTTTAGGTTTTAGGGTTTAGGGTTTAGGGTTTAAGGTCCGTCAAACTTTAAAGATTGTAGGGAAATGAAGGGGCATAACTAGTTCGTTTGGACTTCGATTTGGATGATTTTTTATTTTTATTTTGGGGTAGGAGAAGATTTCTTAAGCGATGGTAGGATTGGTTTCCGATTTTGGAGTCAGTTCGAGGTTATGGTTTAATGTTTTTTTTTTAGGGTTTAAGGTTTTGGTTTTAAGGTTTACAATTTAGGATTCACCGTTTTGTGGTTTAGGGTTTAGGCTTGGGGTTTTGGGTTAGGATTTAGGGTTTAACATTTAGGATTTAGTGTTTAGGGTTTAGGGTTTAGGGTTTATGGTTTGGGGTTTAGGGTCTAGGGTCTAGGGTTTAGGGTTTCAGGTTTAGGGTGTAGGGTTTAACATTTAGGGTTTCGAGTTTAAGATTTAGGATTTAGGGTTTAGGGTTTAAGGTTTTCAACGTTTTGGGTGTAGAGTTTAGTGTTTAGGGTTTAGGGTTTATGTGTTAGGGTCCGTCAAACTTTAAAGATTATAAGAAAATGAAAGGGGCATAACTTCTTCTTTTGAACTCTGATTTGGGCGAATTTTTTTATTTATTTTGGAGCAACAAAAATTTTTTGAAGCGATGGTACGATTGGTTTCCAAATTTGGGGTCGGTTCAAGGTTATTATGTAGGGTTTAGTTTTTAGGGTTTTTGGTTTAGGGTTTAAGGTTTAAGGTTTACGATTTAAGCTTTGCGATTTTGGGGTTTATTGTTTAGGGTTCACGGTATAGGGTTCAGCACATAGGGTTTAGGGTTTAAGTTTTTGGGTTTGAAGTTTAGGGTTTAGGGTTGTGGGTTTAAGGTTTAGGGTTTATGTTTTACGATTTAGGTTTTGCGGTTTTAGGGTTTAGTGTTTAGGGTTCATGGTATAGGATTTAGCACATAGTGTTTAGGGTTTAAGGTTTAGGGTTTAGAGTTTAGGGTTTAAGGTTTCTGGTTTAGGGTTTAGGATTTAGGATTTTTTGTTTAGTGTTTAGGGTTTAGGGTTTAGGGTTTAGGGTTTAGTGTTTAGGGTAAGCATTTAGGGTTTAGGGTTTAGGGTTTTCTATTTTAGGATTTAGGGTTTACGGTTTAGGGTTTAGATTTTTAGGGTTTAGGGTTTTAGTGTTTAGGGTTTAGGGTTTTTAGGGTTTAGGGTTTAGAGTTTAGGGTTTAGGGTATAGTGTTTAGGATTTAGGGTTCACGGTTTATAGTCTAGCATTTAGGGTTTAGGGTTTAGGTCCGTCAAACTTTAAAGATTATTGGAAAATGAAGGGGGCATAACTTTTTCGTTTGAACTCTGATTTGTGCGATTTTTTTTTTTATTTTTGGGCCGCATAAAATTTTTGAACCGATGGTATGATTGGTTTCCGATTTTGGAGTCGGTTCGGGGTTGTGGTGTATGCTTTAGTTTTTAGGGTTTTTAGTCTAGGGTTTAAGGTTTAAGGTTTACGGTTTAGGGTTTACGGTTTTAGGGTTTAGTGTTTGGGGTTCACGGTATTGGGTTTTCATATAGGGTGTAAGGTTTAAGGTTTAGGCTTTAGAGTTTAGGGTTTAAGGTTTAGGGTCTAGGGTTTTGGGTTTAGAGTTAAGGGTTTAAGGTTTAGGGTCTAGGGTTTAAGGGTTAGGGTTTATCGTTTACTGTTTAGGGTCTAGGGTTTAGGGTTTATGGTTTAGAGTTAGGTTTTAGAGTTTAGGGTATTCTATTTTAGGGTTTAGGGTTTAGGGATTAGGATTTTGGGGTTTAGCGTTTTTGGTAGACGATTTCGGCTTTTGTGTTTAGGGTTTAGGGTTTAGGGTTTCGGGATTGGGGTTTAGGGTTTAGGGTTTACGGGTTTGGGGTTTAGGGTTGAGGGATTGGGGTTAGGGTTTCGGGTTTAAGGGTTTAGGGATTAAGGTTTAGGGTTTAGGGTTTAGGGTCCATCAAACTTTAAAGATTATAGGAAAATGAAAAGGGCATTACTTCTTCATTTGAACTCCGATTTGGGAATTTTTTTTTTTTATTTGGGGGTAGCAAAAAATTTCTGAAGCGATGGTGCAATTAGATTTTGATTTTGGAGTCGATTCGGGGTTATGGTTTTTTAGAATTTAGGTTTAGGGTTTAAGGTTTAAGGTTTACGGTTTAGGGTTTATGGTTTTAGGGTTTAGTGTTTAGGGTTGACGGTATAAGGTTTAGCATTTAGGGTTTAAGGATTAAAATTTAGAGTTTTCTGTTTAGGGTTTGAGGTTTATGGTCTAGGATTTAGGGTTTAGGGTTTATTGTTTACTGTTTATGGTTTAGGGTTTAGGGTTTAGAGTTTAGGGTGAAGGGTTTAGGATTTACGATTTGGGGTTTAGGGCTTAGGATTTAGGGTTAGGGTTTAGGGTTTAGGTTTTTCTATTTTAGGGTTTAGGGTTTACGGTTTAGGGATTAGAGTTTAGGGTTTTTTAGGGTTTAGGGTTTAGGGTTTTTATGGTTGATGGTTTAGGGTTTGGGGGGTTTAGGGTTTTGGGTTTTGGGTTTTGGGTTTAGCGTTAGGGTTTTAGGATTTCAGGTTTAGGTTTTAGTGTTTTAGGGTTTAGGGTTTAGTGTTTAGGGTTTGGGGTTTGGGGTTTAGGGTTTAGGGCTTAGGTTTTAGGGTTTAGGGTTTTGAATTTCGAGCTTAGTGTTTACAGTTTCGGGTTTAGGGTTTTGGGTTAGGATTTTGGGTTGAGGGTTAGGGTTTTTAGGGTTTAGGGTTTCGGGTTTAGTGTTTAAGGTTCATGGTATAGGGTTTAGCATTTAGGGTTTAAGGTTTAGGGTTTAAGGTTTAGGGCCTAGGATTTAGGGTTTAGGGTTTAGGGTTTATTGTTCAGTGTTTAGGGTCTAGGGTTTAGGGTTTAGGCTTTTGGGTTTAGTGTTTATTGTTTGGGGTTTAGGGTTTAGGGTTTAGGATTTAGGGTTAGGGTTTAGGATTTATGGTTTTCTTTTTTAGGGTTTACAGTTTACGGTTTAGGGCTTTGATTTTTAGGGTTTAGGGTTTAGGGTATTAGGGTTTAGGGTTTAAGGTTTAGGGTTTTGGGTTTAGGATTTAGGGTTAGCGTTTAGGATTTACGGTTTTCTGTTTTAGGGTTAAGTGTTTACGATTTTGGGTTTAGAGGTTTAGGGTTTAGGTCTTTGGGTTATAGGGTTTTGGGTTTATGGTTTGGGGTTTAGGGTTTAGGGTTTCAGGTTTAGAGTTTCGGGTTTAGGGTTAGGGTTTGGGGTTTTTAGTGTTTAGGGTTTAAAGTTTTGGGTTTTAGGTTTGGGGTTTAGGGTTTAGGGTTTAGGGTTTAGGGTTTTAGGGTGTTGGGTTTACGATTTACAGTTTGGGGTTTTGGGTATAGGGTTTAGGGTTTAGTGTTTAGGGTTTAGATTTTTGGGTTTTGGGTTTGGGGCTTTGGGTGTAGAGTTTCGCGTTTAAGGTTTAGGGTTTAGGGTTTGGGGTTAGGGTTTAGGGTTTAGGGTTACGATTTGGGGTTTAGGGTTTAGGGTTTTTAGGGTTTTGGGTTTAAGGTTTAGGGTTTAGGGATTAGGGATTAGGGTCTAGGGTTTAGTTTTTAGGGTTGACGGTATAGGGTTTAGCATTTTGGGTTTAGGGTTTAAGGTTTAAACTTTTCAGTTTAGGGTTTAAGGTTTATGGTCTAGGATTTAGGGTTTAGGGGTTAGGGTGAAGGGTTTAGGATTTAGGGTTTGGGGTTTAGGGTTTAGGATTTAGGATTAGGGTCTAGTGTTTAGGGTTCTCTGTTTTACGGTTTAGGGTTTACGGCTTAGTGATTAGAGTTTTAGGGTTTTTGGGTTGTTTAGGGTTTAGGGTTAAGGTTTAGGGTTAAGGGTTAGGGTTAAGGGTTTTTAGGGTTTAGGGTTTGGCGGGTTTAGGGTTTACGGTTTAGGGTTAAGGGTTTAGGTTTTCAGGTTTATGCTTTAGGGTTTTAGGATATAGGGTTTAGTGTTTAAGGTTTGGGGTTTGGGGTCTCGGGTTTAGGGTTTGGGGTTTAGTGTTTAGGTTTTAGGGTTTTGGTTTTCGGGTTTAGGGCTTAGTGTTTAGTGTTTGGGTTAGGGTTTAGGGTTAGGATTTTGGCTTTAGGGTTTAGGGTTTTTAGGGTTTTGGGTTTAGCGTTTACGGTTTAGGGTTTAGGATTTAGTGTTTAAGGTTCACGACATAGGGTTTAGCATTTAGGGTTTAAGGTTTAGGGTTTAGCATTTAGGGTTTAAGGTTTAGGGTTTAGAGTTTAGGGTTCAAGGTTTAGGGCCTAGGGTGTAGGGTTTAGGGTTTATTATTCAGTGTTTAGGGTCTAATATTTAGGGTTTAGGGTTTAGGCTTTAGGGTTTAGGGTTTTGGATTTACGGTTAGGGTTTTGGATTTATTGTTTTCTATTTTTGGGTTTAGGGTTTATGGTTTAGGGTTTTGAGTTTTTGGGGTTTAGGGTTTTAGGGTTTAGGGTTTAGGGTTTAGGATTTAAGATTTAGGGTTAGTGTTTAGGATTTAGGGTTTTTGGTTTTAGGGTTTTGTGTTTACGGTTTAGAGTTTAGAGTTTTAGGGTTTAGGTCTTACGGTTTTTGGGTTTTGGGTTTATGGTTTATGGTTTTGGGTTTAGGGTTCGGGGTTTAGGGTTTAGGGTTTAGGGTTTAGCGTTCAGGGTTAGGGTTTTGGGTTTTGGGTTTTGGGTTTTTTGGGTTTGGGGTTTAGGGTTTACGATTTTGGGTTTTGGGTTTAGGGTTTAGGGGTTAGGGTTTAGGGTTTAGGGTTTAGGGTTTAGATTTTTAGGATTTAGGGTTTAGGGTTTAGGGTTTGGAGTTTGGGGTATTTGGTTTTTGGTTTAGTGTTTAGGGTTTTGGGTTTTGGGTTTTGGATTTTGGGCTTAAGGTTTAGATTTTCGGGTTTAGGGTTTAGGGATTAGGGTTTAGGGTTTAGGGTTTAGGGTTTAGGATTTTTAGGGTTTAGTTTTTAGCATTTAGGGTTTTGGGTTTTGGGTTACGGTTTAGGGATTAGGGTTTCGGGTCCAGGGTTTAGGGTTTAGGGTTTATTGTTAGTGTTTAGGGTCTGGAGTTTAGGGTTTGGGGTTTAGGGTTTGGGGTGTAGGGTTTAAGGTTTAGGGTTTAGGTTTAGGATTTAGGGCTAGGGTTTGGGGTTTAGGGTTTAGGATTTAGGGTTTATGGCTTAGGGTTTTGGATTTTGGGTTGAGGGTTTAGGGTTTAGGTTCTAGGGTTTTGGGTTTTGGGTTTCGAGTTTAGGGTTTATGGTTTAGGGTTAGGGTTTAGGGTGTTCAGGGTTTAGGGTTTAGGTTTTAGGGTTTAAGGGTTTAGGGTTTAGGGTTTAGGGTTTAGGGTCCGTCAAACATTAAAGATTATTGGAAAATGAAGAGGGCATAACTTCTTTGTTTGAACTCCGATTTCGGTGATTTTTTAATTTTTAATTTTGGGGTAGCAGAAAATTTTTGATGCGATGGTACGATTGGATTCCGATTTTTGAGCCGATTGAGGCTTTTCTAGTTTAGGTTTATTTTTTAGGGTTTTAGGTTTTTGTTGTTAGGTTTAAGGTTAACGGTTTAGGGTTTACGGTTTTAAGTTTTAGGGTTTTGGGTTCACGGTATTGGGTTTTGCCTCTAGGGTTTAGGGTTTAAAGTTTAGCGTTTAGGGTTTAGGGTTTAAGGTTTTGGGTCTAGGGTTTGGGGTTTAGGGATTAGGGATTAGGGTTTCGGGTTTAGGGTTTAAGGTTTGAGGTTTAGAGTTTAGGGTTAGGGTTTACGGTTTAGGGCTTTTAGGGTTTAGGGTTTAAGGTTTGGGGGGTTTAGGGTTTAGTGTTTAGGGCTTCGGTTAAGGGTTTAGTGTTTAGGGTTTTTGGAATTAGGGTTTAGGGTTTAGGGTTTGGGGTTTTGTGTTTAGGGTTTTGGGTTTGGGGTTTGGTGTTTAGGCTTTAGGGATTAAGGTTTAGGGCTTTGTGTTTTGGGTTTCTAGTTAAGGTTTTGGGTTTTGGGTTAGGGTTTAGTGTTTAGGGTTAGGATTTATGGTTTAGGGTTTAGGGATTTTAGTGTTTAGGATTTAGGATTTAGTGTTTAGGGTTTAGGGTTTAGTGTTAGGGTTTTGGATTAGGGTTTTGGGTTTTGGGTTTATGTTAGTTTTACCATGATCCCAAGACAGGGGGTGAATTGGTATTTTTAAAATATAACCCCTTGGTATTCCTCCTAACAGCAGTATGTTCACAACACAATGGCCAATCTAGTTCAAGTAATATAAATATATCAGAAATTAAATGATTAATTAACAATACATGCACCAGAAAACAATAAAGTAAGAGTGATGCACATAAATGTTATCGAGGTTCGGCCAATTGCCTACGTCACCACCTTGGGTAACAAGCACAGGGATTACCACTCTAGTTGCTCACTTAAATGGGTGGAGTGGAACCTATACAAACCAGGTCAATTAGCACAGGGCTGACCTCAACCCTTACAACAATCCTTACCGGACTGGATTACCGCCCCTTTAGGTCACGCCTGGAATCACTCAAATTTTACGATCAAATGGTACAACTGAAAAATGCTTACACGTAAAGCGGATTTGTTTTAGGGTTTAGAGTTTAGGGTTTAGGATCTGTCAAACTTTAAAGATTGTAGGAAAATGAAGAGGGCATAGCTTCTTCCTTTAAACTCCGATTTGGATGATTTTATTTATTTATTTTGGGGTAGGTGAAAATTTCTAAAGCAATTGTACGATTGGTTTCCGGTGTTGTTGTCAGTTCGGGGTTATGGTTTAAGGTTTTAGGTTTAGGGCTTAAGGTTTAGGTTTATCGTTTAGGGTTTACGGTTTTAGGGTTTAGTGTTTATGCTTCAGGGTATAGGGTTTAGCGTTTAGGGTTTAAGGTTTAAGGTTTAGGGTTCAAAGTTTAGGGTTTAAGGTTTAGGGTCTAGGGTTTAGGGCTTTGGGTTTATGGATTTGTGTTTAGGGTCTAGGGGTTAGGGTTTAGGGTTTAGGGTTTAGGGTTTAGGTTTTAGGGTTTTGGATTTTGGGTTTAGGGTTTAGGATTTTATTTTTTAGCATTTAGGGTTTAGGGTTTAGTGTTTAGGATTTACGGTTTTTAGGGTTGAGGGTTTAGGGATTAGGGTTTAGTGTTTAGGGTGTACGATTTTTAGGGTTTAGGGTTTAGGGTTTATGGTTTAAGGTTTAGGTTTTAGGGTTTAGGGTTCGTCAAACTTTAAAGATTATAGGAAAATGAAGAGGGCATAACTTCCTCGTTTGAACTCCGGTTTGGATGATTTATTTTATTTTATTTTGGGGTAGCAGAAAATTTTTGAAGCGATGGCACGATTGGTTTCCGATTTTGGAGTCGATTCA
Source organism: Malania oleifera (assembly GCF_029873635.1). Classification (NCBI taxonomy): domain Eukaryota; kingdom Viridiplantae; phylum Streptophyta; class Magnoliopsida; order Santalales; family Ximeniaceae; genus Malania; species Malania oleifera. Next base: position 258,318 of record NW_026651857.1, on the reverse strand, counting down.
AGGTTATAACTTAAGGTTTACTTTTTATGGTTTTAGGTTTAGGTTTTAAGGTTTAAGGTTTACTGTTTAGGGTTTGCGGTTTTAGTATTTAGTGTTTTGGGTTCATGGTATAGGGTTTGGTATTTAGGGTTTACAGTTTAAGGTTTATGATTTAAAGTTTAGGGTTAAAGGTTTAGGGTCTAGGGTTTAGGGTTTAGGGTTTATTGTTTAGGGTTTAGGGTATAGGGCTTAGGGTTTTGGGTTTTGGGTTTAGGATTTAGGGTTTTGGGTTTTGGATTTAGGGTTTTGGGTTTTAGGGTTAGGGTATAGGGTTTAGGGTTTAGTGTTTAGTGTTAACTTTGGAATATTCTCAAGGAGGGGGGGGTGAATTGGAATTTTAAAACTTACTCCTAGGTTGCATTTAAGTAGCAATAGTACATTTACAACCTAGGGTTTGTCTATGTAGTTCCAATATGTGTAGATAAATATAACGTGGAAATTAAATCATGCGCAACATTCACATTATAACATACACGTGCAGAAATATAAACAGACACACGATATGTTATTGGGGTTCGACCAACTATACCTACGTCCCCGCCTTGGCTAACAAGCACAAGGATTACCACTATAATTGCTCACTTAAATGGGAGGAGCAGCACCTAATCAAACCAGGTCAATTAGCACAGGGCTGACTTCAACCTTTACAACCAGGTCAATTAACACACGACCGACCTCAACCTATACAATCCTTACCAGGCTGGATTACCGCCCCCTTAGGTCACGCCTGGAAATACAACAATATTCACTTAGTCAAATGGTACAATGATTATGCTTTCATGTAAAACAGATATGTACCACAATACGCGCAGTATACTTAAACAATCACATACACATCAACAATGTAGGAAATGTAAGCTTAGTGATATGTATTTTTGTGCAAGCCACACTCAACAAGATATGATCGCTAATATGCTCAAGAGTGTTCTAATCAAGCTATTTCTTTGAAACTAGATATATCAAATCTCAATACTAGATTAGGGTTTCAAAGATGCTGCAAACAATAATCAAACCAAATCAAAAATATTTTCCTCAATAAAATAGGCACAAGAGTTGTTTTGAAAAATTATAGCTTGTAAAATCCTTTGCACATAAAAATATAGCTATAGGAATCTTGTAGTGACAATGCAAAGATCCTTAAGCTAATAAGTTTTTCCCAACACTAGATTTATTAAAGAAAATTTGTGGGAAAACTTATGCTTAACTGTCAATATCAAAATCAATCAATAAACAATACAAATGAGAGTTATAAGCAATATGGAATAATGTATAAGCACTCTAAGCACTCTCACTACACTTGGTTAATCAATAAAATCAAAGTTGTAGAGTGTATGGAGGTAGTATGAGCAAAAAGGGGTTTGGAATATTTGAGAGAGTTTTTGGCTTCATCCTATTTGCTAATCCACACTTAATCTTGACAAATGAACCCCTACATATTGACAAAGGTAAATTATGACCGTTGGGGGACACATAGGGTTTTCTTAAATTTGTTTAAAAAAGTTTAGCAAAGTTAACCCTATTTACTTAATTTTAACCCCGATAGAAAATAATTTTACCTGTGAGATTCAGGTGGCTGAACCGAGGTTTGGGCGCCCGAATAAACTCATCTGAATCACATTTTGAACAGTTCGGTCGCCCGTGGATAGGTTTGGTAGCCTGAACAAAATTCAGTAGCATTTTGCCGCGCGATTCGGGTGCATGGTGAAATGTTTGGTCGCCTGAGGTCATTTTGAACTTTATAGTTCGGTTACCCGGGTTGGTGAAAAGTTCCTTTTAAAGGGTTCGGTTGCTCGAGGGAGATAGGGTCATTTTAGGTTCGGTCGCCTGAAGCCTAATCAAACTGTTGACTTTTCAATAGTTCGAGCGCCCGAGGAGTTTTGAACTCCAGGGGTTCGATCACCCGACCTCTCTTAATTTTTGCAATTTTTCCCAATTTTACTTCAATTAATTCCCTAGATAATATATGTGATTATTGGGACTTTATGCACAATATGTAGGAACCTAGGGCCTTTTCAAGTACGCCCAAAAACCAAACTATATAGTTTTGTTGCCTTAAAGTCATTTGGTCCCTATGGTCAAACTATGGTCTTTTTGAGCTTACAAAACCTACATGCATGACATGCAAAGGTTATTACAGACCGTTTCTCTTAATTACTATTACAGACCCTCATTGAATTAAAATGAATTACAACATCGAATAAGTCTTCAAGGTCTTTAGACTTGGAATCTTCATGTACCATTAGTTGATCTGTTAATTATATACTTGCACACAAACTCTAAAGTCATCAAATACCAAGAGTATTTATCATTATCAAAACTAGGTGTGACCTATAAGGTCAACATTTAGGGTTTAGGGTTTAGGGTTTAGGGTTTAGGGTTTAGGGTTTAGGGTTCGTCAAACTTTAAAGATTATAGGAAAATGAAGAGGGCATAACTTCTTCATTTGAACTCCAATTTGGACGATTTTTTTATTTTTATTTTGGGGTAGCAGAAAATTTCTGAAGCGAAAGTACAATTGGTTTCCTGTTTTGGAGTCGATTCAAGGTTATGGTTTAAGGTTTACTTTTTAGGGATTTAGGTTTAGGGTTTAAGGTTAGAGGTTTACGGTTTAGGGTTTACGTTTTTAGGGTTTAGTGTTTATGGTTCACGGTATAGGGTTTAGCATTTAGGGTTTAGGGTTTAGGGTTCGGTGTTTATGGTTTGAGGTTTAGGGTCTAGGGTTTAGGGTTTATTGTTTAGTGTTTAGGGTTTAGGGTTTAGGGTTTAGGGTTTAGGGTTTAGGGTTTAGGGTTTAGGGTCCGTCAAACTTTAAAGATTATAGGAAAATGAAGAGGGCATAACTTCTTCGTTTGAACTCCGATTTGGACGATTTTTATTTTTTATTTTGGGGTAGCAGAAAATTTCTGAAGCAATGGTATGATTGGTTTCTGGTTTTGGAGTCGGTTCGGGGTTATGGTTTAAGGTTTTGTTTTTAAGGTTTTAGGTTTAGGACTTAAAGTTTAACGTTTACGGTTTAGGGTTTATGGTTTTAGGGTTTAGTGTTTGGGGTTCACGGTATAGGGTTTAGCATTCGGGTTTAGGGTTTAAGGTTTAGGGTTTAGAGTTTAGGGTTTAAGGTTTAGGGTCTAGGATTTACGATTGAGGGTTTATTGTTTAGTGTTTAGGGTCTAGGGGTTTGGGGTTAGGGTTTTGGGTTTTGAGTTTTGGGTTTAGGGTTTAAGGTTTAGGGTTTAGGGTTAGGGTTTTGGGATTATGGTTTAGGGTTTAGGGTTTAGGGTTTAGGGTTTAGGGTTTAGGGTTTAGGGTTTAGGGTTAAGGGTTTTGGATTTAGGGACCGTCAAACGTTAAAGATTATAGGAAAATGAAGAGGGCATAACATCTTCGTTTGAACTCCGATTTGGACGATTTTTTTTTCTGGGGTAGCAAAAAATTTTTGAAGAGATGGCACGATTGGTTTTCAGTTTTGGAGTCAGGTTCAGGGATATGATTTAAGGTTTAGTTTTTAGGGTTTTAGGTTTAGGGTTTAAGGTTTAAGGTTTAAGGTTTACAGTTTAGGGTTTATGGTTTTAGGGTTTAGTGTTTAGGGTTCACGGTATAGGGTTTAGCATTTAGGGTTTTGGCTTTAAGGTCTAGGGTTTAGAGTTTAGGGTTTAAGGTTTAGGGTCTAGGGTTTAGGGTTTAGGGTTTATCATTTAGTGTTTAAGGTTTAGGGTTTAGGGTTTAGAGTTTAGGGTCCGTCAAACTTTAAAGATTATGGGAAAATGAAAAGGGAATAACTTCTTCTTTTGAACTTTGATTTGGACGGTTTTTTCTTTATTTTGTGGCAGAAGAAAATTTCTGAAAAGATAGTACGATTTGTTTCTAATTTTGTAGTTGGTTCGGGGTTATCGTTTAAGGTTTAGTTTTTAGGGTTTTAGGTTTGTTGGAATTGGTGTGATCCCAAGAGGGGGGGTGAATTGGGTTTGAAAAACTTTTTGGCTTATTTAAACAATTCGCCGATTCACCATATTATCATATCCCATTCAACATGTATACATGTATGTAAAGCGAGTTTAACAATAAAAGCAAACATACACATGTACAGTATCTTATTTAAATCAAATGTGTGCATGAGAATAATTTCGACATTAAACAAACATTCATACACATGCTGAAATTAAAGTGCGGGAATTTAAATAAGATAGAAAGAGCGACACCAGATTTGTTATCGAGATTCAGCCAAAATAGCCTACATCCCCACTTTGGGCTTACCCTAAGGATTCCACTATACCTGCTCACTTAACTAGGCGGAGCAAAAGCCTTTTACGTCCTCTCCTTACGGGGTAAGGAAAACCCCAGCTCAATTATTAGGCTGAGCCAAACTAGTCTCACTTGCGGGGCTAAGACTCCCCAGTTCAATTCTGGGCTGAACTGAACTGGTCTCACTTGCGGGGCTGAGACTCCCCAATTCAATTAACGGGCTGAACCCAACTGTTATAATAAAAAAATTTGTACATGAAATTGCTTCTAAAAATACAAGCCGAGATGTACACAACAAGCTCAGTAAAAGTATGCACTCTAATGATATGAAATAATGTTCAGGGGAGTAAGGGTGTTTAACTATATTTAAACCCTAATAAAGTTTTTCTCCGAAAAGGAATTTCAATAATAATATAGGAGAACCTAGGGTTTTGCTCTTTCAATGATTTTTGCACAAGTAGAGTGTATATGAAAAATGAGTATTATGTTCTCCAATCAAAGATTTATGCAAGTTAGAAATACTTGGAGAATCTATGAGTTAAGCTCAATAAAATATTTGTGCAATAAATTACTTTTCTCCCAAGAATATTTATCAAAGAAATAACTAGGAGAAATGCAAGCAATACTCTCAAAGATTGATTTTCAAAAAGTAAGTAACAAGTATAAAGCCCAAAATAAAATACTCTCTTTGGAAGTGATTTTGAGAAAAAACAAGTGAAAGAGAGTTGGAGAGATTTGAATAAAATATTTTTCCCCAAAGAAGAAATTTTTGCAATAAAAACAAGTTGGGGGAACTTTGATTAACAGAGGATTAGAGAGAAATTTAGAGTTAATCAAAGTTGCTAATTTGGAGTAATGAGGGGGTATTTATAGATTTTGTGAAAAATATGACAGTTGGGGACACGCTCGATATTTTGGAAAAGTTTAATTAAGTTTTAATGATGTTTTAAACCTTTTAAAAAAATTCCAACCCGAGAGCACCAGTCGACTAGGATAGGTTCGGTCGACCAAAGTTCGATCGACCGGGCCAAAAATGAACTGTTCGTTTGGTAGACTGGACATGTATGTCCGAAGGGCGATTTTCCATTTTGCAAGGTTCGGTCAATCGGGAAGATTTGAACTAGATGGTTCGGTCGACCAGACCGTTGGGGCATCTCCCAAGGACCCTCGGTCGACCAGAGCGTTGGAGTTCATTTTGGGCTCGATCGGCTAGGAAGTCAAAATGTTGACTTCAAAAGGTTTCGGTTGACCAGGGCCATTTGAACTACAAGAGTTCGGTCAATGGAGACATGGTTAACTATTGGCCTGGACCTAGATTCGGTCGACCGTGCTACAAATGTACTATAAGGGTCGGTCGACTGAAAGTGCACATTTTGTGCATTTCGGTCTTGTTTCGGCCAACAATCACCCTATTCAAATGACTAACACATATAAGTGCAAGAATGAGTGTCCTAGGGTCATTCCTAGGTCATTTTGAAGACACCGAAAAAATCCGGTGTCCGTCGACCGAAGTTTTTGTAAACTTCATTTTAACCCTGATTTTGACCCTAAAGCTATTCCAAAAATTTTGTATGATTTTAGTCTATATAAGAAAAAGGTTTTTGGTGAGATGTGCTGGTCCCTAGGGTCTATCTACTGTCGTTCTGAGCATTCAAACACATCATGCAGATGCATGCATTAGTACAGACAAAAGATATAAAATTAAATGCAATTACATATAAACACAAATGTTTTCATCTTCTTCTTTCTACTTTTGCTCTTTAGACTTTATAGAATGTTTGATCGTATAGTCTTTAAGTCTTACAAGCTTCCATCACTGTTTCCCTATGTGTGTGTTAAATTAATGGACCTGTTCACATGCTAAATACACACATAAGAAACATGTGCTTTGTCAGCATCAAAACAGGGATTAAACTCAAAAGGCCAACAATCTCCCCTTTTTTGATGATGACAAACGCACTAGAGCAAAATGGGTACAACTTGAAAAGGCTCCCCTTAAGAATATGCATTATATAAATACAAACAATAAAGTTCAAACATATTCATGAAAGAAGACACTTCAAAATATTATGCATTTAGTTTTAACGTTAAGGCACATGCTTAGATATTTTTACCCCTATATTTATGCCCCTCAAGATATTTGCCCCTATGGTCATAAATATTTTGCTCAAAAATATTCTCCCACTTTTGTCATCAGCAAAAGGGTTAAGTTAAGTAGAGAATAATTTTACCATTTAAAAAGACTCAGAAAAGAAAACTCCCCCTTTTTGAAAAACTCTCCCCTTATGTGATCTAGCAGTTGGGCATAAAAATTTTATAACTGTTTTAAAAATTATAGTAGTGAGGCACACACAGCCATTTTCATAACTGGTCATTAAGAAATTAAAAACCATATAACAAATAAGATCAGACTAGGATTATCCAAAAACCATGACAAATTAAACATATAACAAGAATCGTGAAAGATTTGAGTTCAACATGCACGACATATGATAGAAAATATAGGTTTGAGCAGGAGAGAGGTCTAACAAGTTCACATGCATTTCATGAACAATCAATGAACTAGTTATATAACACCCTTTAGGGTTTAGCGTTTAAGGTTTAGGGTTTAGAGTTTAGTGTTTAAGGTTTAGGGTCTAGGGTTTAGGGTTTAGGGTTTATTGTTTAGTGTTTATGGTCTAGGGTTTAGGGTCTAGGGTTTAGGGTTTAGCATTTAGGGCTTAGAGTTTAGGGTTTAGTGTTTAGGGTGTAGGGTTTAGGGTTTTAGAGTTTATTGTTTTGGGTTTAAGGTCTAGAGTTTAGGGCTTGGGGTTTAGGGTTTAGGGTTTAGGGTTTAGGGTTTAGGATTTTATGTTTTAGGGTTTAGGGTTTAGGGTTTAGGGTTTAGAGCTTTTGGGTTTAGGGTTTTAGGGCTTAGGGTTTAGGGTTTAGGGTTTAGCGTTTATGGTTTAGGGTTTCAGGATTAGGGTTTTGGGTTGTTTAGGGTTTAGGGTTTAGTGTTTAGGGTTTAGGGTTTATGGTTTAGGTTTTAGGGTTTAGGGTTTAATGTTTAGGGTCTTAGGGTTTGGGGTTTAGGGTTTAGGGTTTAGGGTTTAGGCTCCATCAAACTTTAAAGATTATAGGAAAATGAAGAGGGCATAATTTCCTCGTTTGAACTCCGATTTAGACAATCTTTTTTTTTTTTTTTGGGTTTGCAAAAAATTTCTGAAGCGATGGTATGATTGGTTTCCGGGTTTGGAGTCGGTTCTGGGTTATGGCTTAGGGTTTAGTTTTTAGGGTTTTAGGTTTAGGGTTTAAGGTTTATGATTTGGGGCTTGTGGTTTTAGTGTTTAGTGTTTAGAGTTCACGGTATAGGTTTTAGCATTTAGGGTTTAGGGTTTAAGGTACAGGGTTTAGAGTTTTGGGTTTAAGGTTTGGGGTTTAGGGTTTAGGGTTTATTATTTAGGGTTTAGGGTTTAGGGTTTAGGGTTCGGGGTTTAGGGTTTAGGGTTTTTGGGTTTAGGGTCCGTTAAACTTTAAATATTATAAGAAAATGAAAAGCGCATAACTTCTTCATTTGAAAAGCGATGGTAGGATTGGTTTCCGATTTTGGAGTAGGTTCGCGATTATGGTTTAAGGTTTAATTTTTAAGATTTTAGGTTTACGACTTAAGGTTTTAGGTTTATCATTTAGGGTTTACGGTTTTAGGTTTTGGTGTTTAGGCTTCGCGGTATAGGGTTTAGCGTTTAGGGTTTAAGGTTTAAGGTTTAGGGTTTAGAGTTTAGGGTTTAAGGTTTAGGGTTTAGGATTTATGGATTTTTGTTTAGGGTCTATGGTTTAGGGTTTAGGGTTTTTGGTTTATGGTTAGGGTTTAGTGTTTAAGGTTTACGGTTTTTAGGGTTTAGGGTTTAGGGTCCGTCAAACTTTAAAGATTATAGGAAAATGAAGAAGGCATAACTTCCTCGTTTAAACTCCGATAAGGAGATTTTATTTTTTATTTTTTATTTTGGGGTAGCAAAATATTTTTGAAGAGATGGCATGATTGGTTTCCGGTTTCGGAGTCGGTTCGGTGTTATGGTTTAAGGTTCAGTTTTTAGGGTTTTAGGTTCAGGGTCGAAGGTTTAAGGTTTAAGATTAAAGTTTTAAGGTTTAGGGTTTACGATTTTAGGGTTTAGTGTTTATGGTTCACGGTATAGGGTTTAGCATTTAGGGTTTAGGGTTAAAGGTTTAGGGTCTAGGGTTTAGCGTTTAGGGTTTATTGTTTAGTGTTTAGGGTCTAGGGTTTAGGGCTTAGTGTTTAAGGTTTAGGGTTTAGGGTTTAGGGTCCGTCAAACTTTAATGATTATAGGAAAATGAAGAGGGCATAACTTCTTCGTTTGAACTCCTATTTGGATGATTTTTTTTATTTTTATTTTGGGGTAGCAAAAAATTTTTGAAGCATTGGTATGATTGGTTTCCGATTTCGGAGTTAGTTCGGGGTTAAGGTTTAAGGTTTTGTTTTTAAGTTTTTAGGTTTAGGGCTTAAGGTTTAAGGTTTATGGTTTAGGGTTTTCGATTTTAGGGTTTAGTGTTTAGGGTTCACAGCATAGGGTTTAGCATTTAGGGTTTGGGGTTTAAAGTCTAGAGTTTGTAGTTTAGGGCTTAGGGTTTAGGGTTTAGGGTTTAGGGTTTATTGGTTAGTGTTTAGGGTCTAAGGTTTTGGGTTTAGGGTTTAGGGTTTAGGTTTTAGGGTTAGAATTCTTGGTTTAGTATTTAGGATTTAGGGTTTAGGGTTTAGGGTTTTATGTTTTAGGGCTTAGGGTTTAGGTTTTAGGGTTTTTGGTTTTGGGTTTATGATTTTGGATTTAGGGTCTGTCAAACTTTACAGATTATAGGAAAATGAAGAGGGCATAACTTTTTCGTTTGAACTTCGATTTGGACGATTTTTGTTTTATTTTGGGGTAGTAGAAAATTTTTGAAGTGATGGCATGATTTTTTTCGGGTTTTGGAGTCAGTTCAGGGTTATGGTTTAAGGTTTAGTATATAGGGTTTTAGGTTTATGGTTTAGCGTTTGTGGTTTAAGGTTTATGGTATAGGGTTTAGCATCTAGGGTTTAGGGTTTAGGGTTTATCGTTTAGTGTTTAGGGTCTAGGGTTTAGGGTTTAGGGTTTAGGGTTTAGAGTCCATCAAACTTTAATGATTATAGGAAAATGAAGAAGGAATAACTTCTTCGTTTGAACTCCGATTTGGACGATTTTTTCCTTTATTTTGGGGTAGCAGAAAATTTTTGAAGAGATAGTAGGATTAGTTTCCAGTTTTGAAGTCCGTTCGGGGTTATGGATTAAGGTTTAGTTTTTAGGCTTTTAAGGCTAGGGTTTAAGTTTAAGATTTATGGTTTAGGGTTTACAGTTTTAGTGTTTAGTGTTTAGGGCTCATGGTATAGGGTTTTAGCATTAAGGGTTTAGTGTTTAAGGTTTAGGGTCTATGGTTTAGGGTTTGGGGTTTATGTTTTAGTGTTTAGGGTCTAGGGTTTAGGGTTTAGGGTTTAGGATTTAGAGTTTTGGGTTTTGGGTTTAGGGTTTAGTTTATGGTTTAGGGTGTAGGTTTTAGGGTTTAGGGTTTATTGTTTAGTGTTTAGGGTCTAGAGTTTATGGTTTGGGGTTTAGGGTTTAGGGTTTAGGGTTTAGGGTTTAGAGTGTTTGGGTTTAGGGTTTAGGGTTTTAGGGCTTAAGGTTTAGGGTTTAGGGTTTAGGGTTTAGGGTTTATGGTTTAGGGTTGTTTAGGGTTTAGGGTTTATGGTTTAGGGTGTAGGGTTTACGGTTTAGGGTTTAGGGTCTTAGGGTTTAGGGCCTTAGGGTTTAGGGTTTAGGTTTTAGGGTTTTGGGTTTAGGGTTCGTCAAACTTTAATGATTATAGGAAAATGAAGAGGGCATAACTTCCTCGTTTGAACTCCGATTTGGACGATTTTTTTCTTATTTTTGGGTAGCAAAAATTTTTTGAAGCAATGGTACAATTGGTTTCCGATTTTGGAGTTGGTTCGAGGTTATCATTTAAGGTTTAGTTTTGAGGGTTTTAGGTTTAGGGTTCAAGGTTTCAGGTTTACGGTTTAGGGTTTGCGGTTTTAGTGTTTAGGGTTCACAGTGTAGGGTTTAGAATTTAGGGTTTAGGGTTTAAGGTTTAGGGTTTAGAGTTTAGGGTTTAAGGTTTATTATTTAGGGTTTAGAGTTTTGGGTTTAGGGTTTAGGGTTTATGCTTTTAGTGTTTAGGGTTTACTGTTTAGGGTTTGTGGTCCGTCAAACTTTAAAGATTATAATAAAATGAAGAGGGCAAAACTTCTTCGTTTGAACTCCAATTTGGACTAATTTTTTTTTATTTCGGGGTAGCAGAAATTTCTGAAGTGTTGGTACGATTGTTTCCGATTTTGGAGTTGGTTTACGGTCATGATTTAAGGTTTAGTTTTTAAGGTTTTAGGATTTGGGCTTAAGGTTTATGGTTTTAGGGTTTAGGGTTTATGGTTTTGTGTTTACGGTCTAGGGGTTAGGGTTTAGGGTTTAGGGTTTAGGGTTTACGATTAGGGTTTACGGTTTTGGGTTTAGGGTTTAGGGTTTAAAGTTTTACGATTTAGGGTTTAGGGTTTTAGGGTTTAGGATTTAGGGTTTAGGGTTTAAGGTTTAGGGTTAGGGTTTAGTGTTTAGGGTTTACTGTTTTTAGGGTTAAGGGTTTAGAGTTTAGGGTTTAGTGTTTTAGGGTTTAGGGTTTAGAGTTTAGTGTTTAGGGTTTAGGGTTTAGAGTTTAGGGTTTAGGGTTAAGGTTTTAGTGTTTGGGGTTTAGGGTTTAGGGTCCGTCAAACTTTAACGATTATAGGTAAATGAAGAGAGCACAACATCTTTGTTTGAACTCCGATTTGGATGATTTTTTATTTTTTGGCGTAGTAGAAAATTTCTGAAGCGATGGTTTCAATTGCTTCCGATTTTGGAGTCGGTTTGGGGTTATGGTTGTTGACCTTATTGGTCACGCCCGATTTTGATAATGACAAATATCCAGGTATTTAATGAATATCTAGTTCATGTGCAGGTCTATATTAGCAGATACATTGATGGCACATGAAAGCTTAAGGCTTGAAGACTAGTTCATATTTTTCAGTTGTAATATATATTAAGTAGTGAAATTGGTCTATAATAGTAATTAGGTTATTTGGTTTGTAATAAGCACACATAACACATGTATGATTTATTACGTAAGCTCAAACCAAATACGAACTAAAAGTGACCATAGATTGACCTTAGTGTTTACCCTTCGGTCGACCAACACCAGAATTTTTTTGTGTCTTCAAATTGGACCCCAAGTGACCCTAGGACACATACATTAGCACATATGTTTGTTAGACACTTGAATAGGGTTTGTATGTTTCGAAACGGGACCGAAATGCACACTTAGTGCACTTTCGGTCGACCGGCCAACATAGTTCATTTTGGCCTGATCGACCGAACCAGGCCTGGGTCAATAGTTGACCAAGGCCCTGGTCGACCGAACCAAAATAGTTCAAAAAGCCCTGATCGACCAAAACCCTCTCTGGTCAACATTTTGACCATCTGGTCGACCGAATCAGTTTTGTACACCAACTACTTGGTTGACTGAGGGTCCTCGGGAAAATTCCCAGCGGTCTGGTCGACCAAACTAGTCAGTTCAAAATGGCCTAGTCAACCGAACCTCAAAAAATTGAGAAATCGCCCTCTCTTGGTCGATCGAGCCCTTAGTTCAAAATTCCCCTGGTCGACCGAACCATATGAGACTTGGTCGACTGAAACATTTCTGGTCGACCGGAACTCTCGGGTTGCCCTGATTTTTACCGCAATTAAATATTTTTTAAATTGGGTTAAAATGTTTTAAATGTCATTAAACATTTCTAATAATTCCTAAAAGGTCCCCAACGGTTAAAAATTCTGGTATGTCTATATCTACTTTTTCATTTGGGACAATTAAGCATCGATTAGCAAAAAAAAATTCAAATTTCTCTCTTAAGCTAAAAACTTCCTATTGCTCATACTATTTCCAAATCCACTCAAACTTACCTACTTCATCTCAGTATCATTTCTAAGTGTATTTGAGTGTTATTGGTTAGAGGTTTGCTCTCTCATTTCGTGAGTGTTTGAATTGATTCTTTCACGAGAGCATAACCTAAGTATTCTTAGGAGGCTTTTCTGATAAGCCTATTATAAGAAGACTTATGTTGAACTTCCGAGTGTTGCATTCTCATTGCAATATCTTAGGAAGTTTGTATTGGTTTTTGGCTTGCAAAAATACTTTCAAACTTACTCAAATATCTTGTGGTATTCATATTGACATCTTTGTGGAAAGATATTTGTGTTTGATATACTAATCTTTGTGGCAATATTTATTCAAGTTCATATCACTTGCTGAATACAAAGATTGCTTAGCTTTTGCAAACCAAGCATATACACTAGTTGAAGTGACTAACACATACTACTATTTGAAATATTTGAGACTTGCATGATATCTTTGTTTGAGCATCTTGATTGAGAACATATTGAAATACAAAGATTGCTTGTTGACACTTTCACGTACGCATTACACTGATAGAAACATATTTGAGAGTTGAATTATTTTGATCACATTGAGCTTACATTTTAAATCATCTGTGGTGTTTGTGATTGTGTGCATTTGGGGTACAAATCAGCTTTACGTGAAAAACACCCTTATACTGTACCTTTTAATTGTATATCTGAGAGATTCCAAGCGTGGCCTAAGGGGGTAGTAATCCAGTCCGGTAAGGATTGGTGTAAAGGTTGAGGTTAGTCCTGTGTTAATTTGACCTAATTTGCATAGGTGCTGCTCCAGCCATTTAAGTGAGCAAGTTATTGTGATAATCCTTGTGTTGGTTAGCCAAGGTGGGGACGTAGGCAGTTGCCCGAACCTCGATAACATATTTGTGTGTCACCTTTTTCTTTACTGCTTTTTGGTGCTTGTGTAATTGATTAAACTGATTTATTTAATTTCTGATATTACTCGCACTAGATTGACCATAGGATTGTGAACATACTGCTGTTAGGGGGATTACCAAGGAGATAGATTTTAAAAACACCAATTCACCCCCCCTATTGGGATCACGGTAAAGCTAACAATGGTTTAAGGTTTACTTTTTATGGTTTTATGTTTAGTGTTTAAGGTTTAAGGTTTACAGTGGTTTTAGGGTTTAGTGTTTAGGGTTCATGGTATAGGGTTTAGCATTTAGGGTTTTGAGTTCAGGGTTTAAGGTTTAGGGTCTAGGGTTTTGGGTTTAGTGTTTAGGGCTTTGGGTTTGCGGTTTCGGTATTAGGGTTTATGGTTTAGGGTTAGGGTTTAGGGTTTAGGGTTTTATGTTTTACGGTTTAGGGTTTAGGGTTTAGGGTTTAGGGTTTAGGGTTTAGGGTTTAGGGTTTAAGGTTTAGGGTTTAGGGTTTAGGGATTAGGGTTTAGGGTTTAGGGTTTAGTGTTTAGGGTTAGGGTTTAGGGTTTAGGGTTTATTGTTTTGTGTTTAGGGTCTAGGGTTTAGGGTTTAGGGTTGAGGGATTAGGGTATAGGGTTTAGGGTTTAGGTTTTAGGGTTTAGGGTTTAGTGTTTAGGGTTAGGGTTTAGCGTTTAGGGTTTAAGGTTTAGGGTTTAGAATTAAGGATCCGTTAAGCTTTAAAGATTATAGGAAAATAAAGAGGGCATAACTTCTTTGTTTGAACTCCGATTTGGGTGATTTTTTTTTTAATTTTGGAGTAATAGAAAATTTTTGAAGCGATGGTGCGATTGGTTTTCGGTTTTGTAGTTGGTTCGGGGCTATGATTTACGGTTTATTTTTTGGGGTTTTAGGTTTAGGGTTTAAGGTTTACGATTTTAGGGTTTAGCGTTTAGGGTTCACGGTATAGGCTTTAGCATTTAGGGTTTAGGGTCTAAGGTTTAGGCTTTAGTGTTTAGGGTTTAAGGTTTAGGGTCTAGTGTTTAGAACGGGAAGTTTTTTTTTAAAAAAATTTGAATCTTAAAATTAAGTAAACAATTCTTTTTCAAATATTACCTAACTTGATCGGGATATTGATCTTTGAAAAAGCATAAATACCTCATTTGGTAATGAAAAATTTTGAATTTTAAAACTAAGTCAACAATTCTTTTTCAAATATTACCTAACTTGATGGGGATATTGATCTTTGAAAAAGCATATAAATACCTCATTGGGTATTGAAAAATTTTGAATTTTAAAATAAAGTCAACAATTTTTTTTCAAGTATTACGTAACTTGATGAGGACATTGATATTTGAAAAAGCATATAAATACCTCATTGGGTAATGAAAAATTTTGAAATTCAAAATTAAGTCAACATTTTTTTTTTTCAAATATTACCTAACTTGATGGGGACACTGATCTTTGAAAAAGCCTATAAATACCACCTTAAGTAATGAAAAATATATATAAGAAAGAATACAAAAGAATAGAGATTAATAAGTCTTTTGCTGAAAGTCTTCTTGTGCTGAAATTCTCCTTGAGCTCCATCTGCCCACATCATTTTGTTGGAGAGAAAGAAATTCTCCTTGAGTTCAATTTCTCACACCTTTTGCTGGAGAGGAATTCTACCAGTTTGGTAGATTGAAAATATCAAAGCTCGGTTTCGAGTTGCAATTCAATTTTTTTTTAACCATCGGTGACTTCTAAAACTTTAGAGCTTCATATATTCTATTTTGCTTTGGTTTTTAGAAGTACAATTTAGATCTCAATTTGTACAACCTGCTCTAAATTTTGAGAGTATTTTTTGTACGCAAATTTATTTTCCATCTTCTCGTACTTTGAACGGTTCAAAGGATTTGTTGGCCTTATAAGGCTTAACATCTTATTTTGATGCTAACAAACAAGTGGATCTTAACATGTTATGTTAAGTGATGTATTTTCAGAACTAAATGAAGAATGCAAGGTCAAAGAGTTTATGAGAGCTTGTACCTAAGATAATGATGATTATATCAAGCTTGAAGCATGGATTTAAAGTTTAAAGCCTGAAGATCATAAGAGCATTGATATTAAAGAAACAGCTTCAAAGAATGAAAACCTAAGTGATCAACATGGAAAGCTCAAAGAAAGATGAAACAAGTATAAAGGCCTCAAGAAATTCAAGAATTGAAAAAGTCTAGGAAAGTTCATGTAAGTACTTCAAAGAATTTCAATATGGATGCATGAAGCTCTTAAGTAAATTTATTGGACCTAGATACCTTTGAACATACTTGGAAAATATTTTTATAAGGTCAAAAATTGTTTCAAAATGGTTAGAATCAGTTTTGGAATGAAAAGCACCAAAAAGAGGATTTCTCAAATGTTGTCAATTTTTCTACATCTGCATTGATGCACATGTTTCTCTATCAAAACATATTTATTTTAAAATTTGTTCAACATTAATGTTGTAAGATTTTCTCATAGCTTTCATTTGACACCAAAATAATCAAATTTTGAGTTATAAAAAAAAAATGTTATGACCAAAAGACTAAAGGGTGCTTGAAGTTGACAGCATGACAGACGACTGTCAGAGCAAAATGAGACGTCTTGCATGTTTGGACAGATGACTGACACCCTACTACCCCTTTGTTTTAACTGGATAGACGACTGCCCAAAATGGAAAGTCATCTACCACGCGACTATTTTGATTTTTTTCATTACGGTCAAATTTTTAAATAGGGTTGTTTGGGGCTCAAAAACTTATGGAAACTTGGGGAATACTTCAAGTCACTTGGGGATCAAGTTATACACTTTTTAAAGTTTATAAATAAGCCTCAAAGATCATTGAATCAACACAACCAAGAATTCAAATTCTAAAAAAATTTAAAGTCTCTCTCAAATTGCTCTCAAATTCTCAAGGCTCTCTCTTGCTCTCAACTTGCACGAACTCAACTAAGATTTTGTTGATCTTCTTCCATTGGAATTGTGCTACAAATTCAAAATCTTTCAATCATTGAAAGAATTAATCGGTGATATACTTCCTTGAGCTTCAAGTTATATTCCATATTGTGATTTACTTTGAAGTATATTAGTTGTGCTGTAATTGTTGTACTAATCAGCTCTTTGAGGAGCAAAATTTTTGTACACATATTGTGGTTGTATTTCTTGTAGATTGATGATTCCAAGGGTTGTTTGGATCATTGGCTAAGCAAGGAGATATTGCTTAAAGAGGCGAGCTCTAGCCTAGTTAAGGAGTGACTAGACGAGGGGATATCATTTGGAGAAGGCGGACTCTAGCCTTACCCAAGGAGTTTTGTAAAGGTTTGTTCCGACCATTAAAGGAACAGGTTTAGTAACCCTTTGGTGGTTTGACAAAGGCGAGGACGTAGGCTAGGTATAAGCCGAACCTCGTAAAAATCCCCGTCTCATTCTCTCTTTCCCTTACTCTTTATTTTCAGTACATATTTAAATTGCGTGGATGGTTTAAATCAAAAATTATATATACTACATATATTTGGGAATCAAGTAAACTTAAATTTTATTTTTGATTTGGGTTGCAGAAACTGAAAGGGAGTACGTTGGTTAAACCATATCTTGTGGAAACCATACGAGAGTACGTTACTTGGTTAAACATCCCAAAGAGAAATTGACTAAGATTTTTTTTGAATTCTAAATATTTGGAAAGAGTGATTGGATTTTATATTGCACATCATATTGAAGAAGCAAATTCATTTAGACAAGGCTTGGTTCAAATTTTGCTAATATAAACTAAAAACTATCTTGAGTTTTTATATTACATAAGTGTTGTGTATTGGCTTGGTTGTTTGCTTTCTAATTATAGTTGATTGGTTTGGTTGAATGATTGGATGTTTGTATGGTTAAGGATTAAATAAAGAAATTAAGTTTGTGAGTGCTTAACAGAGTAAACAAACAAGTCACGAATTGGTTAAAAGAAATAAAATAAGTTTAAGAATTCTAAAAAGGAATGAAAAGAAATTTTTAAAAGCCAATTCACCCCCCCCCCTCTTGGGAAGCTATTCCTATTTTCAATTGGTATCAGAGAGGGATTATAGCAAATCTTAATCAGTAGCTATAAAAAAATCTTAATGGCTAACTTAGGCGTAGCTCCCTTTGGAGAGGGACAATCTTCAATTAGGACTCCAATCTTTTGCGAACACAACTATACATTTTGGAAAAAGAGAATTCACGTTCAAAATATGAATTGGAAAGCTTGGGAGGTTGTCATCAAAGGTGTCCAAATTCCCACTAAGATAGTTGATGGAAAACAAGTCCCTAAGGAGAAAATTGATATGAAAGAATTAGACTATAAGATGCTACAAGTAAATTCTAGTGCTATGAATGCTCTATATTGTGCTTTAGATGCCAATGAATTTAATAGAGTAATGGCTTGCAAATAAGCTAAGGATATATTAGACAAGCTTGAAGTCATTTACGAAGGCACCATAAATGTTAGGGATAATAGGATTGATATGCTTACAAGTGAATATGAAGCTTTTAAGATGAACTCGGATGAATCCATAACTAATATGTTTACTAGGTTCACTCACATAATAAATTCCCTAAATGCACTAGGAAAAACCTACACTACTCATGAGATGATAAGGAAAATTCTTAGAGGGCTGCCACCTAAATGGGAACCAAAAGCCACTACTATAACGGAAGGAAGAAATCTGAAAACCACTTCCTTAGATGAGCTTATAGGTTCTTTACTTTCATATGAAATGGTTATGAATGAAAAGAATGGAAAAGCCAAAACCCAAGATTCAATAGCCTTCAAAACCTTAAAAGAAAACTCAAGTAGTGAAATGGATGAAGATGAAGAAGCCTTCATATCTAAAAAGCTAGCAAGGATACTAAGAAGGAGAAACAAATTCAATAGAAGAAATCAAGACCCCGAATTAGATGAAGAAGGAGAAGAAATCAGCAAAAAGAAATCTAAAAGTAAAACTCATACATGCTATAATTGCAACAAAGCTGGACATTTAAAATCGGAATGTCTTCTAGTTAAGAAAGAGACTAAGAAGAAAAACAAAAAGGCCATGAAAGCCACAACTTGGGACATGATGAGTACAAGTAGTTCAGAAAATGAATCAAGTGACCAAGAGGTTGCTTATACGTGCTTTATGACTTGGGATGATGAGGAAAGCTCCTCATCTAAATCTTCAAATAATTCTTATTGTGATGAATCCAATGATGAAAGCATGTCATCTTATGAAGAACTTCAAAATGACTTATTCAAAATGCATAAGATGTTAATTAAAGTAACTAAACAAAATAGTTCATTGAAAAATAAGAATGAAGGAATGATGAAAGAGTTAGAATCTCTTAGAACTGCTAAAAAAGAAATGGATTCAAAAATCAAGAAGATAGAAAGTAAGAATGAAGCTATGAAAAAGGAGCTAGAATCTAAAAATCTTGCTGAAAATGAAAAAGATTTGAAAATTAAAGAATTAGAATGCAAGAATGAAAAAATGATAGAAGACCTTAGATCCCTATCCTCTACGGTATATAAGAAAGATATATATATATATATATATATATATATATATATATATATTTCTGAATTAGAAGATAAAATAAGAAAATCATCTCTAGAGTTAGAAAAATCTCAAAATAAGGTTGATAACAAGAAAGAGATAGAGTTAAATGATATAAAAAATCAAATTAAAGATAAAGAAAATATCATTTATAACTTTACAAAAGGAAAAACAAACTTTGACAAAATGCTAGGCTCCCAAAGAATGTCTCTAAACAAAGAAGACATTGGATTTAATGGAATTGAAAATAAAAAGAAAAGGAATCTTTACATGGGTTATTTCTCAAAAGCCTCCAAAGATAATGCTACCACATCTAGTAATGTCTACACTAATACAATATGTTATCAATGTAAGAAAAAGGGGCATATAAAGTTTGAATGTCCATTTAAGAGGAAAGGAGTGAAAACTAAACAAATATGGAGAGTTAAAGAAACATCCTTTATCAAACCAACCGGACCCAAGAAAGTATAGGTACCGAGATGATAGATTAGCTCATAAACGAAAAACTCCATGGATTAAGTCATTCCCCTTTAAAAATTGAGAAAGTAACTTAATTCATGATCAACAAATGAGTTTAAGAGTTTATTATAACAAATTCAAAAATGGCATTGTTGGCAAAATCATAGGATGATTTTTTTTAAAGCTTAACTTAAGAAAATATTAAGAAAATATCAAATTGAGATTTTAAGTCTAAATGAGCAAAGATGAGAGAATTCAAAAACATGTTGAAATGAGGAAAATCCTGCTAACAGATGACTGTTTGTTTAGAGACAGACGACTGGCATGTTTTGAAGTGTTTTAATACAAGTCAGAAGATTGACAGACGACTGTCAAGTAATGGACAGATGACTGCCAATGACTAGTGAGCCGTCTGTGAGTGTTCTGCCAGACAACTGTCCACCTTTTGTGTATATTGAAAAACTGATTTGTTCATGGACAGACGACTGTCACCATATGGATAGACGACTATCACCCTTCTGTTCATTTTAAAAAAACCTCGTTGTTTAGTGACAGACGACTGCCCCCTGTTGACAGGAGACTACATAAATTTTTTTTTTTAAAAGATATTTGAGAATGAAATGCTATATGCTCCATGCTTACATGCCTATATGATATGCTATATGCTACATGCTTACATGCCTATGCTACATGATATGCTTGACTTATATTGTAAATTTATGGCTCACTATGTTGAAAATTTGAGCATGAGATTATTGAGTATAAGCATAAATTTTGATATGAGATTAATTCTTGATCATGCATGCTATTGATGATTTACATGGATAGACTTACTACTTTTTATATTGATATTCATGAGCTATGAGAGATATAATGGTTATATTGGTATCCATGAGCTGCGTATAATGTGATAGTGACTTTGGTATCTATAAAGTCTTTGGTATCCACGAATATTTTTGGTATCACATTTTAGAAATTTTAATTGGTAACACAATTTTACAAAGCTCACTTGGTATCACAATCTAAAAGTTAAATTTGTCTTTTAAGCATGACAAGTATGATTATATCTATGAGCATAGTATGACATTGATGATATTAGCATGATATTGATATTTGATACATGATGTGAATCAATGTTTTGAAACATGGGATGATGAAAAAAAAATTGATAACAAAACTGAATGTATTGAATTCAGGGGGAGTGTTATGTCATATTGCTTATATTATGATTTTTTTCCTATTAATCAATTTAGAGAATTTTCAATTAGTATCATGAATTAAATTTTCAATTGGTGTCAATTCTCAATTGGTATCATGAATTTTAAATAGATATCATGAATTCAAGTTTAAATCGGTATCATAAAATCAACAATTGAAATCTTGAATATTATCTAAAGGAAAAAGTTGTTAGTAATGAAGTTACGACTCTTATACTTGAATGTTATAACACACTACACATGCTATATTGAAAAACTGTAAATTGAGTGTGTTCACATATTTGATACGCATGTTTGATGATATGCTCATCATATGATTTTTACTTGAACTTAATCATTTTTTTTCTTTACTTTTTGATGGATGTCAAAAGGGGGAGAAGTATTAAAGCAAAATTTGAGCATAGTATTGCAAATTGTAAAAATGAGCATGAACATAATATATATCAAAAGGAGAAGTATTTGATAATGATGAGCATGATTGTAAAAGAGGCTTTAAAATTGATATTGATCATGCAAATATTGTTAAGATGGTGCTTATTGAAAGGGGGAGTCTCTTTAAAGCTCACTCCAATTTTTGCTTATTGTTTGTCATCATCAAAAAGGGAGAGATTGTTGACCTTATAAGGCTTAGCATCTTATTTTGATGCTAACAAATAAGTGGATCTTAACATGTTATGTTAAGTGATGTATTTTCAGGACTAAATGAAGAATGCAAGGTTAAAGAGTTTATAAGAGCTTGTACCTCACATAAGGATGATTATATCAAGCTTGAAGCATGGATTTAAAGTTTAAAGCTTGAAAATCATGAGAGAATTAATATTAAAGAAACAGCTTCAAAGAATGAAAGCCCAAGTGATCAACATGGAAAGCTCAAAGAAAGATGAAACAAGTATAAAGGCCTCAAGGAATTCAAGAATTGAGGAAGTCTAGGAAAGTTCATGTAAGCACTTCAAAGAATTTCAATATGGATGCATGAAGCTCTTAAGTAAATTCATTGGACCTAGATACCTTTGAACATACTTGGAAAATATTTTTATAAGGTCAAAAATTGTTTCAAAATGGTTAGAATCAGTTTTGGAATGAAAAGCACCAAAAAGAGGATTTCTCAAATGCTGTCAATTTTTCTACATTTGCATTGATGCACATTTTTTTCTATCAAAAAATATTTATTTTTAATTTTGTTCAACATGAAAGATGTAGGATTTTTTCTTAGTTTTCATTTGACACCAATATCATCAAATTTGAAGTTATATAGAAAACGTTATCATCAAAAGACTGAAGGGTACTTGAAGATGACAACATGACAGACGACTGTCAAAAACTTGACAGACGACTGTTAGAGCAAAATGAGACATATGTGTGTGTTTGGACAGATGACTAACACCCTACTGCCCCTTTTTTTTAATTGGATAGACAACTGCCCAAAATGGACAGTCATCTACCACGCGACTGTTTTGATTTTTTTCATAATGGTCAAATTTTTAAATGGGGTTGTTTGGGGCTCAAAACTTATGGAAACTTGGGGAATACTTCAAGCCACCTGGGGATTAAGTTATACACTTTTTAAATTCTATAAATAAGTCTCAAAGATCATTGAATCAACACAACCAAGAATTTAAATTCTAAAAAAAATTTAAAGTCTCTCTCACATTGCTCTCAACATCTCAAGGGTCTCTTTTGCTCTCAACTTGCACGAATTCAACTAAGATTTTTTTGATCTTCTTCCACCAGAATTGTGCTACAAATTCAAAATATTTCTATCATTGAAAGAATTAATCGGTGATATACTTCCTTGAGTTTCAAGTTATATTCCATATTGTGATTTACTTTGAAGTATATTAGTTGTGTTGTAATTGCTGTACTAATAAGCTCTTTGAGGAGCAAAATTTTTGTACACATATTGTGGTTGTATTTCTTGTAGATTGATGATTCCCAGGGTTGTTTGGATCGTTGGCTAAGCAAGGGGATATTGCTTAGAGAGGGATGCTCTAGCCTAGTTAAGGAGTGACCAGATGAGGTGATATTGTTTGGAGAAGGCGGACTCTAGCCTTACCCAAGGAGTGTTGTAAAGGTTTGTTCCACTCGTTAAAAGAACAAGTTTAGTAACCTTTTGGTGGTTTGCCAAAGGCGAGGACGTAGGCTGGGTATAAGCCGAACCACGTAAAAATCCCCGTCTCACTCTCTCTTTCCCTTACTCTTTATTTTTAGTACATATTTAAATTGCGTGGATGATTTAAATTAAAAATTATATATACTACGTATATTTGGGAATCAAGTAAAATTAAAGTTTAATTTTGATTTGGGTTGTTGAAACTAAAAGGGAGTACGTTGGTTAAACCATATCTTGCAGAAACCATATGGGAGTACGTTACTTGGTTAAACATCCCAAAGAGAAATTAACTAAGAGTTTATCTAAATTCTAAATATTTGGAAAGAGTGATTGGATTTTATATTGCACATCATATTAAAGAAGCAAATTCATTTATACAAGGCTTGGTTCAAATTTGGCTAATCTAAACAGACAACTATCTTGAGTTTTTATATTACATAAGTGTTGTGTATTGGCTTGGTTGTTTGCTTTCTAATTATAGTTGATTGGTTTGGTTGAATGATTGGATGTTTGTATGGTTAAGGATTATATAAAGAAACTAAGTTCTTGAGTGCTTAACAAATTAAACAAACAAGTCACGAATTGGTTAAAAGAAATAAAATAAGTTTAAGAATTTTAAAAAGGAATTAAAAGAAATTTTTAAAAGCCAATTCACCCCCCCTCTTGGGTAGCTATTCCTATTTTCAAGATTGATTGGATCATTGGACTAAACACAAGCTGGTGCTTGGAGAGGTTTTTCTCTTCTTGAAAAAGAGGGTAAATTGTGTAAGGTTTTTTGTTCCACCCGAAAGGAACAAGATTTAGTTAACTCCTTAGGTGGTTGACCTAAGGCGGGGACGTAAGCTAAGGTAAGCCGAACCTTGTAAAAAGTGGTAGTGCTATTCTCTTCTCCTTACTCTCTTTTTAATTTCAACAACAATATAACTTGCGTAAATGTTTTATTACTTGAAATCATAAAGTAATACTTATTAGAATTTAAGTAAACCCAAAAAGGCCTAATTTGTTCTTGGGCTTGTGGAAACTAAAGGGAGTACGTTGGTTAATCGATCTCTTGCGAAAATCGAAAGGAAGTACATTAATTGGTTAACACCCAATACTTGTTAGCTGAAGGTTTAATTAAGTTCTGATATTGAAAAGGTGTTTGGTTGTCATTGCAATATTCAAATTCATAAATCAACAACAAGAATTGAACATTCATTTGTAGGACCTTCAAATATTTCGAATTGATTTCTTGTCTTGTGGTTGTTGTGTGTGAATGGTAAATTAATTAATTGCGTTTATTGATTGTGAATTGATAAAAAGGAAATAGGAGTTAGTGTGTATTGCCCAATTAACGAAAATACGAGAAAACCTTAAGAGATTGTAAAAAGAGACAAGAGCTCACAATGAGGATCAAAGAAATCTTTAATAAACCCAATTCACCCCCCTCCTGGAAGTACACCTTAGGTTTCATAGGGTTTAGGGTTTACGGTTTCGGGTTTAGGGTTTAGGGTTTAGGATTTAGAGTTTAGGGTTTAGGGGTTACGGTTTAGGGTTAGGGTTTAAGGTTTAGGGTTTAGGGCTTAGGGTCTAGGGTTAGGGTTTAGGGTTTAGGGTTTAAAGTTTTAAGGTTTAGGGTTTAGGGTTTTAGGATTTTACGGTTTAGGGTTTGAGGTTTAGGGTTTTAGGGTTTAGGGTTTAAGGACTATGGCTTGGGGTTTGGGGTTTAGGGTTTATGGTTTAGTGTTTAGGCTTTAAGGTTTAGGGTTTCAATACTAGGGCTTTGGGCTTAGGGTTTCGAGTTCAGGGTTTAGGGTTTAGGGTTTAGGGCTTGAGGTTTAGGGTTTAGGGTTTAGCGTTGGGGTTTAGGGTTTAGGGTTTAGGGTTTAGGTTCTCGGGTTTAGGGATTAAGGTTTAGGGTTTAGGGTTTAGGGTTTAGGGTTTAGGGTTTGGGGTTTTGGGTTTAGGGTTTAGGGTTAGCGTTTAGGGTTTAGGGTTTAGGTTTAGGGTTTAGGGTTTAGGATTTAGGGTTTAGGGTTTAGGGCTACCGTTTAGGGTTAAGGTCTAGGGTTTAGGGTTTAGGGCTTAGGGTTTAGAGTCTAAGGATTTGGGTTTAGGGTTTATGGTCTAGTGTTTATGGTATAGAGTTTAGGGTTTCAGGTTTGGGGTATAGGGTTTATGGTTTAGGGTTAATGGTTTAGGGTTTAGGGTTTAGGGTTATGGTTTAGGGTTTAGGGTTATGGTTTAGGGTTTAGGGTTTAGGGTTTACGGTTTAGGGCTCAGGGTTTAGGGTTAAGGGTTTTGGGTTTTGGGTTTTGGGTTTAGGGTTTAGGGTAAGGGTCTAGGGTTTAGGGTTTAGGATTTAGGGATTAGGGTTTAGGGTTGGGGTCTAGGGTTTAGGGTTTAGAGCTTAAGGTTTCGGGTTTAGGATTTAGGGTATAGGGTTTATTGTCTAGTGTATAGCGTCTAGAGTTTAGGGTTTAGGGTTTAGGGTTTAGGGTTTGGGGTTTCGTGTTTAGGGCTTAGTGTTTAGGGTTATGGTTAGGGGATTAGGGTTTTTAGGGTTAGGGTTTAGGGTTTAGGGTTATGGTTTAGGGTTTAGGGTTTTAGGTTTAGGGTTTAGGGTTTCGGGTTTTGGGTTTTGTGTTTAGGCTTTAAAGTAAGGGTTTAGGGTTTAGGGTTTATGGTTTAGGGTTTAGGGTTTAGGATTTAGGGTTTAAAGTTTGGGTTTAGGGTTTAGGGTTTAGGATTAGGGTTTAGGGTTTAGGGTTTGGGGCTTAGGGATTAGGGTTTAGGGTTTAGGGTTAGGGCTTAGGATTTAGGGTTTACTGATTAGAGTTTAGGGCTTAGGGTTTGAGGTTTAGGGTTTAGGGTTTAGGATTTAGGGTTTAAGGTTTAGGGTTTAGGGTTTAGGGTTGGGGTCTAGGGTTTAGGGTTTAGAGCTTAAGGTTTCGGGTTTAGGATTTAGGGTATAGGGTTTATTGTCTAGTGTATAGCATCTAGAGTTTAGGGTTTAGGGTTTAGGGTTTAGGGTTTGGGGTTTCGTGTTTAGGGCTTAGTGTTTAGGGTTATGGTTTGGGGATTAGGGTTTTTAGGGTTAGGGTTTAGGGTTTAGGGTTATGGTTTAGGGTTTAGGGTTTTAGGTTTAGGGTTTAGGATTTCGGGTTTTGGGTTTTGTGTTTAGGCTTTAAAGTAAGGGTTTAGGGTTTAGGGTTTATGGTTTAGGGTTTAGGGTTTAGGATTTAGGGTTTAAAGTTTGGGTTTAGGGTTTAGGGTTTAGGATTAGGGTTTAGGGTGTTGGGTTTGGGGCTTAGGGATTAGGGTTTAGGGTTTAGGGTTAGGGCTTAGGATTTAGGGTTTACTGATTAGAGTTTAGGGCTTAGGGTTTGAGGTTTAGGGTTTAGGGTTTAGGGTTTAGGATTTAGGGTTTAAGGTTTAGGGTTTAGGGTTTAGGGTTAGGGTTTAGTGTTTAGGGTTTACGGTTTAGGGTTTACGGTTTAGGGTTTAGGGTTCAGGGTTCAGGGTTTAGGTTTTAGGGTTTAGGGTTTAGGATTTGGGGTTTAGGGTTTCAGGTTTAGGGTGTAGAGTTTAGGATTTAGGATGAGGGTTTTGGGTAAGGGTCTTAGGTTAAAGGTTTAGAGTTAGGGTTTAGGGTTTAGGGTTTAGGGCTTAGGGTTTAGGGTTTAGGATTTAGGGTATAAGGTTTGTTGTCTAGTGTTTTGGGTCTAGAATTTAGGGTTTGGTGTTTAGGGTTTAGGGTTGAGGGTTAAAGGTTTGGGGCTTAGGGTTTTGGGTTTAGAGTTAGGGTTTAGGGTTTAGGGTTTAGGATTTAGGATTTAGGATTTTGGGTTTAGGATTTAGTGTTTAGGGTTTAAGGTTTAGGGTATAAGGTTTAGTGTTTAGGGTTTAGGGCTTTGTGTTTGGGGTTGAGGTTTTGGGTTTATTGCTAGTGTTTGGGGTCTAGAGTTTTGGGTTTTGGGTTTGTGGTTTAGGGTTTAAGGTTGATAGAAACGGTGCAATCCCAAGAGGGGGGCGTGAATTGGGTATTTAAAAAGTATAGCCTAGGTTGAACCAGTTAAATGTTATTACTTAACCTAGGGTCTATCTATGCAAATGTAAATTCAATCAATCACAATATAAAGTACACGTGTAGTAATTAAGTTGCGAAAATGTAAATGAACATGCATGATATGTTATCGAGGTTCGTCCAAGAGTGCCTACGTCCCCGCCTTGGCCACGCTAGCACAAGGATTACCACTATAATGCTCGTTAAATAGGTGGAGTGGCACCTAATACAACCAGGTCAATTCAAGGGGATGTCCTCAACCGATATGCCTTAACAGGATGACGCACCTAGCTTTCCTAACCGAGCCTAAGCCAATCCGGGACTATTCCACAGGGCTAGTCTCCCTCTTCAAGCCCGTGCCTAGAAATATAATGGATGTGTATATAATTTTGCGTACAAGGAAATGCTTCTTACACTAAGCTGATTATGTACCACTAAGCACAATATAATTAATACACTACCAAGAAATATGATTTGATAAGCTCGGTGTAGTCTAAGTGTTTACTCTCAAATATTTATGCAAATATAGTAATCAGTGCGTGAGAGTGTAAATGATAAGATCTTTGTGTCAAAATAATATTTCAATCACAATGCACCAACAAAAATCACAAGCACACTTCAAATATCTCAACAAATAATATTTCTCAGTATAAACCACAAGAGATATTTAAAAATGATTTGCAAAATATTTATTTGATCTTTGTAATAAAAAGATGATCTTAATCAAAAGGTGTAGCAACAAAGATCTTTTAGCACTTAAGAAAATATCTCAAAATAGATTTCTCAAAGATATGCACAAGAGATATTTTTGAAAATAATGTATAATATTTTTGCAACCAAAACACAATATGAACTCTTGAGTATTGCAATGAGAATGCAAAACTCAAAAGCCCAAAGAAGTTTTCCTACGAAAGACTTATTTACAAAGCTCCCAAGGAGAACTTGCAGCTTACTCTCTATGAAATATAAATCTCAAATAGAACAACTAAGGGAAAGTTTAAGGTTGGTGGGATAAGCACAAGAATATTCTTACAAAGAGGTATTTGCAATATGAATGAGTAAGAGTGGAAGTTTAAAACTTGAATATGAAATATAGGCTTTTTGAGAGGATATTGGCTAATTATATTTTATAATCTCACACTAATTGTTGACCTTATAGGTCACGCCCAATTTTGATTATGACAAACACTCATTGCAACTAATGGGTGTTTGAGGTTTTGTGCAGGAACTTATATTAGGAAATCACAATGCACAAAGAGAGAGTGAAGTTAAAGACCTTTTTCTAATTGTATTGTACTTTATATTTATTCAAAAGTCTGTAATAGTAATTAGGATATTTGGTTTGTAATAAGCACACACAACACATGTATGATTTATTACATAAACTCAAATCAAATACGAACTAAAAGTGATTTATTTCGGTGTCTTGATTTTGGACATAAATGACCCTAGGACACATACATTCACACCTATGTTTGTTAGGCACTTAATTAGTGTTTGTATGTTTCAAGACTAGACCGAAATGCACACATTGTGCACTTTCGGTCGACCGGCCAAGGCAGATCATTCTGCCCTAGTCGAACGAAACAGGCTTGGGTCAAGAATTGACCAAGGCCCTGGTCGACTGAAAAGTTTAGTTCAAAACTCCCCGGTCGACTGAAACTCTCTTTGGTCAAAAATTTGACCGTCTGGTCGACCGAGGGTCCTCGGGAAAAATCTCAACGGTCTGGTCGACCGAACTAGCAAGTTCAAAAATGGCCTGGTCGACCGAACCTCGGAGAAATGGGAATCACCCACTTTTGGTTGACCGAGCCTTCAGTTCAAAAACATCCTTGTCGACCGAAACTGTTCTGGTCAACCAGACCTCGGGTTGCCCTGATTTTTACCGCAATTAAATAATTTGTTAACAGGGTTAAAATATTTAAAATGTCATTAAAATTTCCTAATAATACCCAATAAGTCCCTAACTGTCATATCTCTTCCCATGCCTATATATATGAGATCATTTGTAAAAATTAGTGTGGGATTAGCTACTTTGATTAGGAGAAACTCTCTGAAATTTCCAAATCTTATAATACTCATATCTAAGCCCCAACCACTCATACTTACCTTCTCTTATTGCTCAAAATCTCTGTAAGTTGAATGAGTGTTTGATTAGAAAGGTTTGCTCTCCTATTTTGATTAGATTGATTTGACTTTCACGGAAGCTAAACCTAAGTGTTCTTAGGGGACTTTGTTAATAAGTCTCTCCTAAGAAGACTTTTATAAAACTTATGAGTATTGCATATTCATTGCAATATCTCGAGAAGTTTGTATTTGTTTTTGAATTGCAAAACCTTTTCAAACATTTTCAAATATCTATTGGGCTTTTATCTTGAAAAATATTTGAAGAGATATTTGTTTGTGTGATAGTGATCTTTGTTGCAATATTCACTCACTCATATATTATTTGCTGAATACAAAGATTACACTTATTTTGCAAACCAATCATATACATCATTTGATACTTACATGCTTGAGACATCCTGTTAATTGAAACACTTGAGACTTGACATCTTTGTGTGAACTTATTGGCTGAATATCTTATGATACAAAAATTGCTTGTTTGACACTCTCACGTACACATTACACTGATAGAAATTACCTTTGAGAGTTGAACTATCTAGATCACACTGAGCTTACATATTGAATCATTTTGTGGTGTATGTAATTGCACGTATTTGGGTACATATCTTATTTACACGAAAACACAATCACTGTACCAATTAATTGTAATACACATCTATTGTATTTCTTAGCACGGGCCTGAAGAGGGAGACTAGCCCTGGAATAGTCCCGGATTGGCTTAGACTCGGTTAGGAAAGCTAGGTGCGCCATCCTATTAAGGCATGTAGGTTGAGGTCAGCCCCGCTAATTGACCTAGTTAAGGTTGAGGTCAGCCCTGCTAATTGACCTGGTTAAGGTTGAGGTCAGCCTTGTGCTAGTTGACCTAGTTGTAATCGGTGTTGCTCCACCCTTAAGTGAGCTATTAGTGGAATCCTCGGGCTTGCGAGCTAGAGGCAGGGACGTAGGCATAGTTGGCCGAACCCCGATAGCATATCGTGTGTTTGTGTATATTGTAGCATTTTATATTTACTGCACACGTATGTTGTTATGTGAATGATGCGCTTGATTTAAATTTTCGCATATTATATTTATCGGCATATTTGGAACTGGATATAAAGACCCTAGGTTGTAATACTCAGCTAACATCTAGTTCAACATAGGAGAAAAGTTTAAAATTCCAATTCACCCCCCTCTTGGGAATACACCAATTCTAACACTAATTATTCCAAATGAGGGGGTATATATAGACAACCCCTAAAATATAACCGTTAAGGACACATATGGAATTATTAGGAAAGTTTTAATATATTTCAACCAAGTTAACCATATTTAAAAGTATTAACCACGATAAAAATTAAGTCCAACCTGAGAGCTTCAGTCGACCAGAAACATTTTTGGTCGACCCAAGTTCATATGGTTCGGTCGACCAGGAAAAAAATTGAACTGGGGACTCGATTAACCGGACACATGTGTCGAGGGCAAAATTACTGAGGTTCGGTTGTCCAGGGGAAAATGAACTATGGTCTCAGTCGACTGGGAAGGGCGATTTTTTTTCAATTAGTGCAGTTTGGTCAACCGAGAGTATTTGAACTGGAAAGTTCGGTTGACCAGGTAGTTGGGACATCTCCCGAGGACCCTCGGTTGACTAGAGCATTGGAGTACATTTTGGGCTCGATTGACCAGGTGGTGAAAAAGTTGACTCCCTCGGGGGATCGGTCGACCGAGTATAAATAAACTATATAAGTCAGTTGACCGAGCTATGGTCAAACTGTTGACTCGGTTAGGGTTCGGTCGATCGGTAGGTTATGAACTGGGATGTTTGGTCGACCGGGGTCGACCATGGTCAACTTGTTGACCCAGCACCGGTTCGATCAACTGGGCACTTTACTACAGGTGAGGTCGGTCAACCGAGTGTGAACATTTTGTGCAATTCAATCCTGTTTCAAGCATTCAATCACCTGAATCAAATAATAAATCATATGTATGCATGAGTGAGTGTCCTAGGGTGTTCCCTAAGGTCCATATATGGTCTTGAACTTATTGATCCTACCATGAAATACAATAAATATGTTCTTCAGGGTTTTTAGGTCTTCACTTTATGTGTCATGTGCGTGCACCATATAATACGATCGATTGGTCCTACATACAAACTCATCAATCCATTAAATACCAGAGTATTTGTCATAATCAAAATAGGGTATGACCCATAGGGTCAACAATCTCCCCCTTTTTGATGATGACAAATACTTGCCTACTTCTTCCCCTTTTGGAAATAGCAAAAAGGGCCTAAATAAACTTTAAAGCATATAGGAAAATAATCATTTGAATACATGAAATGTTTGGGAAAAGGTTTTTAGAATATTTAACAGCATGTTGTTTGAAAACAGAAATTAGCGTTTAGGGTTTAGGTTTTAGGGTTTAGGGTTTAGGTTTTAGGGTTTAGGTTATAGGATTTAGCATTTAGGATTTAGGGTTTAGGGTTTATTGTCTAGTGTTTAGGGTCTAGAGTCTAGGATTCGGGGTTTACGGTTTACGATTTAAGGTTTAAGGTTTACGATTTCGGGTTTTGGGTTTATAGTTTAGGGTTAGAGTTTTGGGCTTAGGGTTTAACATTTGGAGTTTAGGGTTTAGGGTTTAGGGTTTAGGATTTAGGATTTAGGGTTTAGGGTTTAGGGTTTAGGGGTTAATATTTAGGATTTAGGGTTTAGGGTTTAGGGTTTTTAGAGTTTCGGGTTTAAGGTTTTGGGCTTAGGGTTTAACGGTTTAGAGTTTAGTATTTTCTATTTTAGCGTTTTGGTTTATAGTTTGGGGTTTAGAGTTTTAGGCTTTAGGGTTTACGGTTTAGGGTTTAGGGTTTGGGGTTTAGGGTTGGTTTGGGGTTTGGCATTTAGGGTTTAGGGTTTAGTGTTTAGGTTTAGGGTTTAGGATTTGGGGTTTAGGGTTTAGGGTTTAAAGTTTGGGGCTTAGGGTCTAGGGTTTAGGGACAGGGTTTAGGGTTTGGCTTTTAGGGTTTAGGATTTAGGGTTTAGGACTTAGGGTTTAGGGTTTAAGATTTAAGTTTAGTGTTTAGGGTTTTAGGTTTTGGGCTTTGGGTTTAGGGTTTGGGGTTTAGGGATAGGGTTTAGAGTTTAGGGTTTTTAGGGTTTAAGGTTTTTAAGGTTTAGTGTTTAAGGTTTTGAGCCTAGGGTTTACAAGTTTAGGGTTTTGTGTTTAAGGTTTATGGTTTAGGGTTTAGCGTTTAGGGTTTAGGATTTAGGGTTGGGGTTTAGGGTTTAGGGTTTTCAGTTTTAGGGTTTAGGGTTTATAGTTTTGGGTTTAGAGTTTTAGGGTTTACGGTTTGGGGTTTAGGGTTTTAGGGTCTAGGGTTTAGGGTTTAGGGTTTTGGGTTTGACGTTTATGATTTAGGGTTTAGTGTTTAGGTTTTAGGGTTTAGGGTTTTGGGTCTAGGGCTTAGGGCTTGGGGTTTCGCATTTAGGTTAGGGTCTAGGGTTTAGGGTTTAGGGTTTAGGATTAGGGCTTAAGGTTTAGGGTTTCGTGATTATGGTTTAGGGCTTAGGGTTTAGGTTTTAAGGTTTAGTGTTTAGGATTTAGAGTTTAGGGTTTAGGGCTTAGGGTTTAGGGTTTAGGGTTTATGATTTAGGGTTTGGGGTCTAGGGTCTAGAGTTTCGGGGCTAGGGTTTATTGTTTATTACTTAGGGTCTGGGGTTTAGGTTTTAGGGTTTAGGATTTTGGGTCTAGGGTTTACGGTTTCGAATATAAGGTTTAGGGTTTAGGATTTAGAGTTTGTGGTTTAGGGTTTAGGGTTTAGGGTTTAGCGTTTTGGTTCTTGGGTCTAGGGTTTAGGGTTTAGGGTTTAGGGTTATGTTTTTATGGTTAGGGTTTATGGTTTAGGGTTTAGGATTTAGGGTTTTCAGGGATGGGGTTTAGGGTTTAGGCTTTAGGCTTGAGGGTTCAAGGTTTAGGGTTTAGGGTTTAGGGTTTAGGGTTTAGGGTTTAAGGTTTAGGATTTAGAGTTTAGGGTTTGGGGTTTAGGGGTTAGTGTTTAGGGTTGGGGTTCGGGGTTTAGGGTTTAGGGTTTTGGGGTTTAGGGTTAAGGGTTTAGGGTTTTGGGTTAAGGTTTTATTGTCTAGTGTTTAGGGTCTAGAGTTTAGGGTTTACGATTTAGGGTTTAAGGTTTACGATTTTCGGTTTTGGGTTTACGGTTTTGCATTAGGGTTTAGGGTTTTGGGTTTAAGATATGGAGCTAAGGGTTTAGGGTTTAGGGTTTATGGTTTAAGGTTTAGGATTGAGGGTTTAGGGTGTAGGGTTTATGGTTTAGGGGTTAGTGTTTAGGGTTGGGGTTTAGGGTTTAGGGTTTAAGGCATTAGGGTTTTAGGGTTTAGGGTTTAGGGTTTATTGCCTAGTGTTTAGTTTCTAGAGTTTAGGGCTTGGGGTTTTTGGTTTAGGGTTTAGGGTTTAAGGTGTATGATTTTGAGTTTTGGGTTTATGGTTTAGGGTTAGAGTTTTGGGTTTTGGGTTTAAGATTTAGAGTTTGGGGTTTAGGGTTTAGGGTTTAGGGTATAGGTTTTAGGGTTTAGGTTCTAGGGTTTAGCGTTTAGGGTTTAGGGTTTAGCGCTTAGGGTTTGTTGTCTAGTATTTAGTGTCTATAGTTTAGGACGTGGGGTTTACGATTTGTGGTTTAGGGTTTAAAGTTTACGATTTTGGGTTTTGGGTTTACAGTTTGGGGTCAGCGTTTTGGCTTTAGGGTTTAACGTTTGGAGTTTAGGGTTTAGGGTTTAGGGTTTTGAATTTAGGATTTAAAATTTGGGGTTTGGGGTTAGTGTTTAGGATTTAGGGTTTAGGGTTTTTAGGGTTTCGGGTTTAAGGTTTTGGGCTTAGGGTTTAACGGTTTAGGGTTTAGGGTTTTAGGGTTTGGGGTTTAGGTTTTAGGATTTATTGTTTAGGTTTAGGGTTTAGGATTTGGGGTTTAGGGTTTAGGGTTTAAGGTTTGGGGCTCAGGGTCTTGGCTTTGTGGGTTAGGGTTTAGGGTTTTGGGTTTCGGATTTGGGTTTAGGGTTTAGGGTTTAGGGTTAGGGTTTAGCGTTTAGAGTTTTGAGGGTTTTGGGTTTTAAGGGTTTAGGGTTTTCTATTTTAGGGTTTAGGGTTTACAGTTTTGGATTTAGAGTTTTAGGGTTTACGGTTTAGGGTTTTTGGTTTAGGGTTTGTGGTATAGGGTTTAGGGTTTAGGATTTAGGATTTAGGGTTTAGGGGTTAGTGTTTAGGGTTACGGTTTAGTGTTTAGGGTTTAGGGTTTTGGGCTTTAGGGTTTATTGTCTAGTGTTTAGCGTCTAGAGCTTAGGGTTTGGGGTTTAGGGTTTACAGTTTAGGATTTAAGGTTTACAAATTTGGGTTTTGGGTTTAGGATTTAGGGTTAGGGTTAAGGGTTTTGGGTTTAGGGTTGACGTTTTAAGGTTTTTGATTTAGGGTTTAGGGTTTAGGGTTAAGGGTTTAGGGGTTATTGTTTAGGGTTGGGGTTTGGGGTTTTGGGTTTATGGCACTTGGGTTTTGGGTTTTGGGTTTAGGGTTTAGGGTTTATTGCCTAGTGTTTAGGTTATAGAGTTTAGGGTTTGCGATTTTAGGTTTAGGGTTTAGAGTTTAAGGTGTACGATTTCGGGGTTTGGGTTTATGGTTTAGGGTTAGGGTTTAGGGTTTTTGTGTTTAAGATTTAGAGTTTAGGGTTTAGGGTTTAGGGTTTAGGGTTTATGTTTTAGTATTTAGCGTTTAGGATTTAGGGTTTAGGGTTTCGGGTTTATGGTCTAGTGTTTAGGGTCTAGAGTTTACGATTCGGGGTTTACGGTTTACGATTTAAGGTTTAAGGTTTACGATTTTGGGTTTTGGGTTTATAGTTTAGGGTTAGAGTTTTGGGTTAGGGTTTAACATTTGGAGTTTAGGGTTTAGGGTTTAGGGTTTAGGATTTAGGATTTAGGATTTAGGGTTTAGGGTTTAGGGGTTAGCATTTAGGATTTAGGGTTTAGGGCTTTTAGGGTTTCGGGTTTAAGGTTTTGGGCTTTGGTTTTAGCGGTTTAGGGTTTTTCAGGTTTAGGGTTTAGGGTTTTCTGTTTTAGCTTTTAGGGTTACAGTTTAAGGTTTAGAGTTTTAGGGTTTAGGGTTTAGTGTTTCAGGGTTTACGGTTTAGGGTTTAGGGTTTTAGGATTTAGGGTTTAGGGTTTAGGGTTCGGGGTTCGGGGTTTGGGGTTTAGGGTTTAGGGTTTAGTGTTTAGGTTTAGGGTTTAGGATTTGGGGTTTAGGGTTTAGGGTTTAAAGTTTGGGGCTTAGGGTCTAGGGTATAGGGTTTGGCATTTAGGGTTTGGGGTTTAAGGTTTAGGACTTAGGGTTTAGGGTTTAAGGTTTAGTGTTTAGGGTTTATGTTTAGTGTTTACGGTTTTAGGTTTTGGGCTTAGGGTTTAGTGTTTAGGGCTTTGGGTTTAGGGTTTAGGGTTTAGGGTTTAGGGTTAGGGTTTAGCGTTTAGGGTTTTTAGGGTTTAAGGTTTTTAAGGTTTAGTGTTTAAGGTTTTGGGCTTAGGGTTTAATGGTTTAGGGTTTTACGTTTAAGGTTTTGGGTTTAGGGTTTAGGGTTTAGGATTGAGGGTTGGGGTTTAGGGTTTAGGGTTTTCTGTTTTAGGGTTTAGGGTTTACGGTCTGGGGTTTTAGGTTTAGGGTTTTAAGGTTTAGGATTTGGGCTTAGGGTTTAGGGTTTAGTTATGATGGTTTAGGGCTTAGGGTTTAGGTTTTACGATTTAGTGTTTAGGATTTAGAGTTTAGGATTTAGGCCTTACGGGTTAGGGTTTAGGGTTTATGATTTAGGGTTTGGGGTCTGGGGTCTAGAGTTTTGGGTATAGGGTTTATTGTTTATTGTTTAGGGTCTGGGGTTTAGGTTTTGGGGTTTAGGATTTTGGGTCTAGGGTTTACGCTTTCAGATATAAGGTTTAGGGTTTGCTGTTAGGGTTTAAGGTTTAGGGTTTAGGATTTAGAGTTTGGGTTTAGGGTTTAGGGTTTAGGGTTTAGGGTTTTGGTTCTAGGGTTTAGTGTTTTGGGTTAAGTTTTTATGGTTTATGGTTTAGGGTTTAGGGTTTTCAGGGCTAGGGTTTAGGATTTAGGCTTTAGGCTTTAGGGTTCAAGGTTTAGGGTTTAGGGTTTAGGGTTTGGGGTTTAGGGGTTGGTGTTTAGGGTTGGGTTTTAGGGTTTAGGGTTTAGGGCTTTTGGGTTAAGGGTTTAGGGTTTAGAGTTTAGGTTTTATTGTCTAGTGTTTAGGGTCTAGAGTTTAGGGTTTTTGATTTAGGGTTTAATGTTTACGATTTTTGGTTTCAGGTTTATCGTTTAGGGTTAGGGTTTAGGGTTTTGGGTTTAAGATATGGAGTTAAGGGTTTAGTGTTTAAGGTTTAGGGTTTAAGGTTTAGGATTTAGGGTTTAGGGTTTAGGGTTTAGGGGTTAGTGTTTAGGGTTGGGGTTTAGGGTTTAGGGTTTAAGGCGTTAGGGTTTTAGGGTTTAGGGTTTAGGGTTTATTGCCTAGTGTTTAGGTTCTAGAGTTTAGGGTTAGACTTTGGGGTTTTGGGTTTGAGATTTAGAGCTTAGGGTTTAGGGTTTAGGGTATAGGTTTTAGGGTTTAGGTTCTACGGTTTAGCGTTTAGTGTTTAGGGTTTAAGTTTATTGTCTAGTGTTTTGGGTCTAAAGTTTAGGATTTGAGGTTTACAATTTACAATTTAGGGTTTAAGGTTTGCAATTTTGGGTTTTGGGTTTACAGTTTGGGGTTAGCGTTTTGGGTTTAGGGTTTAACGTTCAGAGTTTAGGGTTTATGGTTTAGGGTTTTGGGTTTTGGATTTAGGATTCAGGATTTAAGGTTTAGGGTTTAGGGGTTAGTGTTTAGGATTTAGGGTTTACGATTTTTAGGGTTTCGGGTTTAAGGTTTTGGGCTTAGGGTTTAACGGTTTAGAGGTTTGGGTTTAGGGTTTAGGGTTTAAGGTTTAGGGTTTAGGGTTTAAGGTTTAGGGTTAGTGTTTAGATTTTAGGGTTTTGAGGGTTTTGGGTTTTTAGGGTTTAGGGTTTAAGGTTTTGGGCTTAGGGTTTAATGGTTTAGGGTTTAGGGTTAGGGTTTAGCATTTAGGGTTTTTAGGGTTCAAGGTTTTTAACGGTTTAGGGTTTGGGGTTTAAGGTTTAGGGTTTAGGGTTTAGGGTTTAGGGTTTAGGATTTAGGGTTGGGGTTTAGGGTTTTGGGTTTTCTGTTTTAGGGTTTAGGGCTTATAGTTTAGGGTTTAGAGTTTTAGGGTTTATGTTTTAGGGTTTAGGGTTTAGGGTTTATGGTATAGGGTTAAGGGTTTAGGGTTTTGGGTTTGGGGTTTATGATTTAGGGTTTAGTGTTTTGGTTTTAGGGTTTAGGGTTTTGGGTCTAGGGCTTAGGGCTTGAGGTTTTGAATTTAGGTTTAGGGTCTAGGGCTTAGGGTTTAGGGTTTAGGGTTTAGGGTTTAGGGTTTAGGGTTAGGGCTTAGGGTTTAGGGGGTAAGGTTTGGGGCTTAGGGTCTAGGGTTTAGGGTTAGGGTTTAAGGTTTGGGGTTTTGCGTTTAGGATTTAGGGTTTAGGACTTAGTGTTTACGATATTGGGTTTTGGGTTTCGGGTTTAGGTTTAGGGTTTATTGTTTTGGGCTTAGGTTTTAACGGTTTAGGGTTTAGGGTTTAAGGTTTAGTGTTTAGGGTTTAGGGTTTAGGGTTTAGGATTTAGGGTTAAGGTTTAGGGGTTAGGGTTTTCTATTTTAGGTTTTAGGGTTTACAGTTTAGGGTTTTGAGTTTTAGGGTTAACGGTTTAGGGTATTGGGTTTAGGGTTTTAGGGTTTAGGGTTTATGGTTTAGGGTTTTGTGTTTGAGGTTTATTGTTTAGGGTTTAGTGTTTAAGTTTTAGGGTTTAGGGTTTTGGGTCTAGGGCTTAGGGTTTGGGGTTTCAAATTTAGGTTTAGGGTCTAGGGTTTAGGGTTTAGGGTTTAGGGTTAAGGCTTAGCGTTTAGGGTTTTGTGATTATGGTTTGGGGCTTAGGGTTTAAGTTTTGGGGTTTAGTTTTTAGGATTTAGGGTTTACGGCCTAGGGTCTTGGGTTTAGGGCATAGGGTTTATTGTTTAGTGATTAGGGTCTAGGGTGTAGGTTTTGGTGTTTTGGATTTTGGGTTTCGGGTTTACGATTTCGGATATTGGGTTTCGGGTTTGGGGTTAGGGTTTAAGGTTTAGGGTTTAGGATTTAGAGTTTGGGGTTTAGGGATTATGGGTTAAGGTTTAGGGTTTAGGTTTTAGGGTTTAGGTTCTAGGGTCTAGGGTTTAGGGTTTTGGGTTAAGTGTTTATGGTTAGGGTTTATGGTTTAGGGTTTAGGGTTTTCAAGGTTTGGGGTTTTGGCTTTAGGCTTTAGGCTTCAGGGTTCAAGGTTTACAGTTTAGGGTTTAGGGTTTAGGGTGTAGGGTTTAGGGTTTAGGGTTTAGGCTTTAGGCTTCAGGGTTCAAGGTTTACAGTTTAGGGTTTAGGGTTTGGGGTTTAGGGTTTAGGGTTTAGGGTTTAGGGTTTAGGGTTTAGGGTTTAGGCTTTAGGCTTCAGGGTTCAAGGTTTACAGTTTAGGGTTTAGGGTTTGGGGTTTAGGGGTTATTGTTTAGGGTTGGGGTTTAGTGTTTAGGGTTTTGGACTTTAGGGTTTAGGATTTAAGGTTTAGGGTCTAGTGTTTATTGTCTAGTGTTTAGGGTCTAGAGTTTAGGGTTTAGGTTTTAGGTTTTACGATTTAGGGTTTAAGGTTTACGATTTCGGGCTTTTGATTTATGGTTTAGGGTTAGGGTTTAGGGTTTTGGGTTTAAGATTTAGAGTTAAGGGTTTAGGGTTTAAGGTTTAAGGTTTAGAATTTAGGGTTTTGGGTTTTGTGTTTAGGGTTTAGGGGTTAGTGTTTAGGGTTGGGGTTTAAGGTTTAGGGTTTAAAGCATTAGGGTTTAGGGTTTAGGGTTTAGGGTTTATTGCCTAGTGTTTAGGTTCTAGAGTTTAGGGTTTTAGGTTTCGGGTTTAGGGTTTAGGGTTTAAGGTTTAAGGTGTACGATTTCGGGTTTTGGGTTTATGGTTTAGAGTTGGGGTTTAGGGTTTTGGGTTTAAGATTTTGAGTTTAGGTTTTAGGGTTTTGGGTATAAGGTTTACGGTTTAAGGTTTTAGAGTTTACTGTCTAGTGTTTAGGGTCTAGAGTTTAGGATTTGGGGTTTAGAGTTTACAATTTTGGGTTTAAGGTTTACGATTTTGGGTTTTTGTTTTAGTGTTTAACATTTGGAGTTTGGGGTTTTGTGTTTAGGGTATAGGGTTTAGGGTTTAGGATTTAGGATTTAGGGTTTAGCATTTAGGGTTTAAGGGTTAGTGTTGAGGATTTAGGGTTTAGGGTTTTTAGGGTTTAGGGTTTAATGTTTTGGGCTGAGGGTTTAACGGTTTAAGGTTTAGGGTTTAGGGTTTACAGTTTAGGGTTTAAAGTTTTTGGGTTTAGGGTTTAGGGTTTTAGGGTTTACGATTTAGGGTTTAGGGTTTAGGGTTTTAGGGTTTAGGGTTTAGGGTTTGGTGTTTGGGGTTTAGGGTTTAAAGTTTAGTGTTTAGGATTTGGGGTTTAGAGTTTAGGGTTTAAAGTTTGGGACTTAGTGTCTAGGGTTTAGGGTTAGGGATTAGGGTTTTGGATTTAGGGTTTAGGACTTAGGGTTTAACGTTTATGGTTTAGGTTTAGTGTTTAGCGTTTTGGGTTTAGTGCTTTGGGTTTAGGGTTTTGGGTTTTGGGTTTCGAGTTTAGGGTTTACGGTTTAGAATTTAGGGTTTAGGGTTAGGGTTTAGTGTTTGGGGTTTTTAGGGTTTAGGGTTTTTAGGATTTAGGGTTTAAGGTTTTGGGCTTAGGGTTTAACGATTTAGGGTTTAGGGTTTAAGGTTTAGGGTTTAGGGTTTAGGGTTTAGGATTTAGGATTTAGGGTTAGGGTTTAGGGTTTAGGGTTTTCTGTTTTAGGGTTTGTAGTTTAGGGTTTAGAGTTTTAGGGTTTAGGGTTTAGGATTTAGGGTTTTAGGGTTAAGGGTTTAGGGTTTGGTGTTTGGGTTTATGGTTTAGGGTTTAGTGTTTAGGTTTTAGGGTTTAGGGTTTCGGGTCTAGGGCTTAGGGCTTGGGGTTTCGAATTTAGGTTTTGGGTCTAGGGTTTAGGGTTTAGGGTTTAGGCTTTAGGGTTAGTGCTTAGGGCTTAGGGTTTAGTGATTGTGGTTTAGTACTTAGGGTTTAGGTTTTAGGGTTTAGTGTTTAGGATTTAGAGTTTAGGGTTTAGGGCTTAGGGTTTAGGGTTTAGGAGTTGCGGTGTAGGGTTTATTTTCTACTGTTTAGGGTCTAGAGTTTAGGGTTTGGGATTTAGGGTTTAGGGTTTAGGGTTTAGGGTTTAGGGTTTAGGGTTTACGGTTTACAGTTTACAGTTTGGGGCTTAGGATCTTGGGTTTATGGTTAGGGTTTAGGATTTAGGGTTTAGGGTTTAAGATTTAGGGTTTAGGATTTAGGGTTTAGGGGTTAAGGTTTAGGGTTTAGGGTTTACGTTTATAGTTTAGGGTTTAGGGTTTAGAGTTTAGGGTTTAGGGTTTAGGGTTTAGGGCTTAGGGTTTAGGATTTAGTGTGTAGGATTTAGAGTTTAGGGTTCAGGGCTTAGGGTTTAGGGTTAGGGCTTAGGGTTTAGGGTTTAGTGATTATGGTTTAGGGCTTAGGGTTTAGGTTTTAAGGTTTAGTGTTTAGGATTTAGAGTTTAGGGTTTAGGGATTAGGGTTTTAGGTTTAGGGTTTAGTGTCTAGAGTTTAGGGCATAGGGTTTATTGTTTAGTGTTTAGGGGCTAGGGTTTAGGGTTTGGGGTTTAGGGTTTACGGTTTCAGGTATAGGGTTTAGGGTTTAGTGTTAGGGTTCAAGGTTTAGGGTTTAGGATTTAGAGTTTGGGGTTGAGGGCTTAGGGTTTAGATTTAGGGTTTAGGGTTTAGGGTTTAGGTTCTAGGGTCTAGGGTTTGGGGTTTAGGGTTTTGGGTTAAGTGTTTATGGTTAGGGTTTATGGTTTAGGGTTTAGGGTTTAGGATTTTTAGGGTTTGGTGTTTATGATTTAGGGTTTAGGCTTTAGGGTTCAAGGTGTAGGGTTTAGGGTTTAGGGCTTACAGTTGAGGGTTTAGGGTTTAGGGTTTAGGGTTTGGGGTTAGGGTTTAGGATTTAGGGTTTAGAGATTGGGGTTTAAGGGTTAGTTTTCAGGGTTGGGGTTTAGGGTTCAGGGTTTAGGGCTTTAGGGTTTAGGGTTTAGGGTTTATTTTCCAGTTTTTAGGGTTTAGAGTTTAGGGTTTGGGGTTTAGGGTTCATGATTTAGGGTTTAAGGTTTATGATTTCGCGTTTTGGGTTTACGATTTAGGGTTAGGGTTTAGGGTTTAGGGTTTAAGATTTAGAGTTAAGGGTTTATGGTTTAGGGTTTAGGGTTTTGGGTTTAGGGTTTGAGGTTTAGGATTTAGGGTTTAGGGTTTAGGGTTTAGGGGTTAGGGTTAGGGTTTAGTGTTGGGGTTCAGGGTTAACGGTTTAGGGTTTAGGGTTTATTGTCTAGTGTTTAGGTTCTTGAGTATAAGGTTTGGCCTTTAGGGTTTAGGGTTTAGGGTTTAAGGTGTTCGATTTCGTGTTTTGGGTTTATGGTTTAGGGTTGGGGTTTTTAGGTTTGGGTTTAGATTTAGAGTTTAGGGTTTAGGGTTTAGGTTTTAGGGTTTAGGTTCTAGGGTTTAGCTTTTAGGGTTTAGGGTTTAGGGTTTAGGGTTTAGGGTTTATTGTCTAGTGTTTAGGGTCTAGAGTTTAGGATTTGCGGTTTACAGTTTGTGGTTTTGGGTTTATGGTTTACGATTACGGGTTTTGGGTTTACTGTTTTGGGTTAGGGTTTAGTGTTTTGGGTTTAAGATTTGGAGTTTAGGGTTTAGGGTTTAGGGGTTAGTGTTTTGGGTTAGGGTTTAGGGTTTAGGGTTTAGGGTTTAGGGCTTTAGGGTCTAGGGTTTAGGGTTTATTGTCTAGTGTTTAGGGTCTAGTGTTTAGGGTTTGGGGTTTAGGGTTTCGGGTTTAGGGTTAAGGTTTACGATTTCGTGTTTGGGGTTTACGGTTAAGGGTTAGGGTTTTGGGTTTTGGGTTTAAGATTTAGAATTTGGGGATTAGGATTTAGGGCTAAGGGATTAGGGTTTAGGGTTTAGGGTTTAGGCTTTTGGATCTAGGGTTTTGGATTTAGGGTTTATTTTCCAGTTTTTAGGGTTTAGAGTTTAGGGTTTGGGGTTTAGGGTTCATGATTTAGGGTTTAAGTTTTATGATTTCGCGTTTTGGGTTTACGATTTAGGGTTAGGGTTTAGGGTTTTGGGTTTAAGATTTAGAGTTAAGGGTTTATGGTTTAGGGTTTTGGGTTTTGGGTTTTGGGTTTAGGGTTTGGGGTTTAGGATTTAGGGTTTAGGGGTTAGGATTAGGGTTTAGTGTTGGGGTTCAGGGTTAACGGTTTAGGGTTTAGGGTTTATTGTCTAGTGTTTAGGTTCTTGAGTATAGGGTTTGGCCTTTAGGGTTTAGGGTTTAATGTTTTAAGGGTTTGGGTTTTAGGGTTTAGGGTTTTGGGTTTAGGGTGTAAGGTTTAGGGTTTAGGGTTTTGGATTTTGGGTTTAGTGTAAGGGTCTGGTATTTAGGGTGTAGAATTTAGGATTTGGGGTTTAGGGTTTAGGGTTTAGGGTTTAGGGTTTAAG
The DNA here is from genome assembly GCF_029873635.1 of Malania oleifera. Lineage (NCBI taxonomy): Eukaryota > Viridiplantae > Streptophyta > Magnoliopsida > Santalales > Ximeniaceae > Malania > Malania oleifera. Next base: position 215,855 of record NW_026651857.1, on the reverse strand, counting down.
GCTTAGAGCTTATGGTTTAGGGCTTAGGGTTTGGGTTTTTTGATTTAGGGCTTAAGATTTAGGGTTTAGGGCTTACGGTTTAGGGTTTAGGGCTTAGGTTAGGGTTTATGGTTAGGGTTTAGGGCTTAGGATTTAGGGTTTCGGGTTTAGGGTTCGTGTTTTGGGTTTAGCGTTTAGGGTTAGGGTTTAGGGTTCAGGGTTTAGGGTTTAGTATTTTTAGGGTTTAGGGTTTAGGGTTTAGGATTTAGGGTTTTGGATTTGGGTTTAGAATTTATGGTTTAGGGTTTAAGGTTTAGCGTATAAGGTTTAGGTTTAGGGTTTAGGGTTTAGGGTTTAGGCCTTAATGTTTAGGGTTTGGGGTTTATTTTTGAGTGTTTAGGGTCTAGAATTTAGGTTTTTGGGTTTCGGGTTGAGGGTTTAAGGTTTACGATTTCAGGTTTTGGGTTTACGATTTAGGACTAGGGTTTAAGGTTTACGATTTACGGTTTTGGGTTTAAGATTTAGAGTTTAGGGTATAGGGTATAGGGTTTTTGGGTTTAGGGTTAAAGGTTTAGGTTTTTGGGTTTAGGTTCTAGAGTTTAGGGTTTAGGGTTTAGGGTTTAGGGTTTAGAGTTTAGGGCTTAGGGTTAAGGGTTTAGGATTTAGCGTGTACGATTTATTATCTAGTGTTTCGGGTCTAGAGTTTAGGGTTTAGGGTCTAGGATTTAGGGTTTAAGATTTAGGGTTTAGGATTTAGGGTTAGGGTTTAGGGTTTAGGGTTAAGGGTGTAGGGTTTTGGGTTTAGGGTTTAGGGTCTAGGGTTTAGGGTTTTCAGGGTTTGGGGTTTACGATTAGGGTTTGGGTTTTTGGGTTCATGGTGGCGGGTTTAGGGTTTATTGTCTAATGTTTAGGGTCTATAGTTTAGGGTTTGGCGTTTAGGGTTTATGGTTTATGGTTTAGGGTTTAAGGTTTGAGGCTTATGGTCTAGGGTTTAGGGTTAGGGTTTAGGGTGTAGGTTTTAGGGTTTCGGTTCAAATTTTTAGGGTTTAGGGTTTAGGGTTTTGGGTTTCGGGTTTAGGGTTTGGAGTTTAAGTTTTAGGGTTTTCAGGTTCTTGGGTATAGGTTTTGGGGATTAGGGTTTAGGCTTAGCGTTTAAGGTTCAGGGTTTATGGTTTAGGCTTAGGGTGTAGGCTTTATAGTTTAGAGATTAGGGTTTAGGGTTTAGGGTTTAGGGTTTAGGGTTAGGGCTTAGAGTATTGGGTTTAGTGCTTAGGGTTAGGGCTTACGGCTTAGGGTTTAGGGTTTAGGGTTTAAGGCTTAGGGCTTAGGGTTTAGGGCTTAGGGTTTAGGGTTTATTGTCTAATGTTTAGGGTCTAGAGTTTAGGATTTGGGGTTTAGAGTTCAGGGTTTAAGGTTTGCGGTTTTGGGTTTAAGATTTAGAGTTTAGGGTTTATTGTTTAAGGTTTAGGGTTTAGTTTTTAGGGTTTAGTTTCCAGGGTTTTTGTTTTACAGCTTAGGTTTAGGGTGTATGGTTTAGGGTTTAGGGCTTAGGGTTTAGGGTTTCGGGTTTAGGGTTTCGGGTTTAGGGTTTCGGGTTTATGGTTAGGGTTTAGGTTAGGGTTTAGGGTTTAGGGTTCAGGGTTTAGGGTTTAGGGTTTTTAGGGTCCACGGTTTAGGGTTTAGGGTTAGGGTTTAGGGTTTAGTGTTTAGGGTTTTGGATTTGCGGTTTAGGATTTGGGGTTTAGGGTTTATGGTTTAGCGTATAGGGTTTAGGTTTATGGTTTAGGCTTTAGCGTTTAGGTCTAACGGTTTAGGGTTTAGGGTTTAGGGTTTATTTTCCAGTGTTTAGGGTCTAGAGTTTATGGTTTGGGGTTTAGGGTTTAGGGTTTAAGGTTTACGATTTTGGATTTTGGGTTTACGGTTTAGGATTAGGGTTTAAGGTTTACGATTTAGGGTTTTGGGCTTAAGATTTAGGGTTTAGGGTATAGGATCTAGGGTTTAGGGTTTAGGTTTTAGGGTTTAGGTTCTTGAGTTTAGGGTTTAGGTTTTAGGGTTTAGGGTTTAGGGCTTAGGGTTTAGGGTTTAGGATTTAGGGTGTAGGGTTTATTGTCTAGTGTTTACGGTCTAGAGATTAGGGTTTGGCATTCAGGGTTTATGGTTTAGGGTTTAGGGTTTAAGGTTTGGGGATTAGGATCTAGGGTTTATGGTTAGGGTTTAGGGTTTGGGGTTTAGGGTTTAGGGTTTAGGATTTAGGGTTTAAGATTTTGGGTTCAGGGGTTAGGGTTTAGGGTTTACGTTTATGGTTTAGGGTTTTGGGTTTAGGGTTTAGGGTTTCGGGTTTAAGGTTTAGGGTGTAGGGTTTAGGGTTAGGGTTTAGGGTTTTTAAGGTTTACGATTTGTAGGGTTTAGGGTTTTCTGTTTTAGGGTTTAGGGATTACAGTTTAGGGTTTAGAGTTTTATGGTTTAGGGTTTTGGGTTTTAGGGTTTGCCATTTACGATTTAGGGTTTAGGGTTTTAGGGTTTAGGGCTTAGGGTTTTGGGTTTGGGGTTTAGTGTTTAGGGTTTTGTGTTTAGGCTTTAGGGTTTAGGGTTTCGAGTCTAGTTCTTAGGGCTTAGGGTTTCAAATTTTGGTTTAGGGTCTTGGGTTTAGGGTTTATGGTTTAGGGTTAGAGCTTAGGGTTTAGGGTTTAGTGATTAGGGTTTAGGGTTGAGGATTTAGGGTTTAGGGCTGAGGATTTAGGGTTTAGGGCTTAGAGTTTAGGGTTTAGGGTTTAAGGTGTTGGGTTTAGGGTCTAGGGTATGGAGTTTAGGATATAAGGTTTATTGTTTAGTTTTTAGGGTCTAGTGTTTAGGGTTTGGGGTTTAGGATTTAGGGTTTAGGGTTTACGGTGTTGGGTATAAGGTTTAGGGTTTAGGGTTTGGGTTTAAGGTTTATGGTTTATTTTTTAGAGTTTGGGGTTTAGGGCTAAAGGTTTAGGTTTTAGGGTTTGGGGTTTAGGGTTTAGGGTCTAGGGATTAGTGTTTAGGGTTTAGGGTTAACAGTTTAGGGTTAGGGTTTTGGGTTTAGGTTCTAGGGTTTTGGGTTTTCAAAGTTTGGGGTTTACGATTTGGGTTTAGGTTTTCGAGTTCACAATTTTGGGTTTGGGGTTTAGGATTTAGGGTTTAGGTTTACGATTTTGGAATTAGGATTTAGCGTTTAGGGTTTAGGTGTTAGTGTTTAGGGTTAGGGTTTAGGATTTAGGGTTAAGGGCTTTAGGGTTTAGGGTTTAGGGTTTAAGGCTTTGGGTTTGGGGTTTATTGTCTATTGTTTTGGGTCTAGAGTTTTGGGTTTGGCGTTTAGTGTTTACGGTTAAGGGTTTAGTGTTTAACGTTTGGAGCTTATGGTATAGGGTTTAGGGTTAGGGTTTTGGGTTTTGGGTTTTGGATTTAGAGTTGAGGGTTTATGGTTTGGGGTTTAGGGTTTAGGGTTTAGGGTTTCGGGTTTCGGGTTTAGGGATTTGAGTTTAGGGTTTAGTGTTTTCAGGTTCTAAGGTATAGGGCTTAGGGTTTAGGGTTTAGGGTTAGGGTTTAAGGTTCAGGGTTTAGGGTTTAGGCTTAGGGTTTAGGGTTTATATTTTAGGGTTTAGGGTTTAGGGTTAGGGTTTAGAGTTTTGGGTTTTGTGCGTACGGTTTAGGGCTTAGGGCGTAGGGTTTAGGGTTTAAGGTTTAGGGTTTAGGGCTTAGGGTTTGGGGCTTAGGGTTTAGGGTTTATTGTCTAATGTTTTGGGTCTAGAGTTTTGAATTTTGGGTTTAGGGTTCAGGGTTTAGGGTTTAAGGTTTGGGGCCTAGGGTCTAGGGTTTAGGGTTTTGGCTTTAAGATTTAGAGTTTAGGGTTTATTGTTTAGGGTTTAGGGTTTAGGGTTTAGGTTTTTGGGTTTGGTTTCTAGGATTTTTGTTTTAGGGCTTAGGGTTTTAGGGTTTAGGGTTTTAGGGTTTAGGGTTTAGGGTTTGGGGTTTAGGATTTGGGGTTTGGTGTTTAGGGTTTAGCGTTTAGTGTTTAGGTTTTAGGGTTTTGGGTTTTGGGTCTAGGGCTTAATGCTTGGAGCTTCGAATTTAGGTTTAGGGTCTAGCATTTAGGGTTTAGGGTTTAGGGTTAGGGCTTAGGGTTTAGGGTATAGTGATTATGGTTTTGGGCTTAAGGTTTAGGGTTTTGCGTTTAGCGTTTAGGGTTTAGGGTCTAGGGTCTAGAGTTTAGGGTATAGGGTTTATTGTTTAGTGTTTAGGGCCTAGGGTTTAGGGTTTTGTGTTTATGCTTTAGGGTTTAGGGTTTACAGTTTAGGGTTTACGGTTTCAGGTATAGGGTTTAGGGTTTACGGTTAGGGTTTATTGTTTAGGGTCTAGGATTTAAAGTTTGGGGTTTAAGGCTTTGGGTTTGGGGTTTTGGGTTTAGGTTCTAAGGTCTAGGGATTAGGGTTTTGGGTTTTGGGTTTAGGCTTAAGTGTTTTGGGTTAGGGTTTGTGGTTTAGGGTTTAGGGTTTAGGGTTTAGGGTTTTGAGGCTTTGGGGATTAGGGTTTAGTGTTTAGGGTTTAGGGTTCAAGGTTTAGGGTTTAGGGCTTAGGGTTTAGGGTTTAGGGTTTAGGGTTTAGGGTTTAGGATTTAGGGTTTAGGGTTTAGGGTTTGGGGTTTAGGGTTTAGGATTTACGGTTTAGGGTTTAGGGTTTAGGGTTTATGGTTTAGGGTTATGGTTTAGGGTTTAAAGTTTAGGGTTTAGGGTTTCGGGTTATGGTTTATGGTTTAGGGTTTATGGTTGAGGGTTTATGGCTCAGGATTCGGGGTTTAGGTTTTAGGGTTTTGGGTTTAGGGTTTAGGGTTTAGGGCTTTGGGTTTAGGGTTTATTGTCTAATTTTTAGGGTCTAGAGTTTTTGGTTTGGGGTTTAGGGTTCCGTGTTTAGGGTTTAGGGTTTAAGGTTTGGAGACTAGGGTCTACGGTTTAGGGTTAGGGTTTAGGGTTTTGGGTTTAAGATTTAGAGTTTTGGGGTTATTGTTTAGGGTTTAGGGTTTAGGGTTTAGGTTTTAGGGTTTAGTTTCTAGTGTTTTGGTTTTAGGGCTTAGAGTTTTGGGTTTCGGTTTTAGGGTTTAGGGTTTAGGGTTTAGGGTTTTGGATTTAGGGTTTAGGATATAGGGTTTTGGGTTTAGTGTTTAAGGTTAGGGTAAGGGTTTAAGGCTAAGGGTTTAGGGTTTAGGGTTTGGTATATAGGGTTTATTGTCTAGTGTTTAGGGTCTAGAGTTTGGGGTTTTGGGTTAGGGTTTAGGGTTTGGGGTTTAGGGTTTAGGGTTTAAGGTTTGGGGCTTAGGGCCTAGGGACTAGGGTTAGGGTTTACGGTGTAGGGTTTAGGGTTTTGGATTTAGGGTTTAGGATTTAGGGTTTTAGGTGTAGGGTTTAGGGTTTAGGTTTAGGGTTTAGCGTTTTGGGTTTGGGGTCTTGGGTTTACAGTTTACGATTTTGGGTTTCGGGTTTACGGTTTTCAGTTTAGGGTTAGGGTTTATCATTTAGGGTTTAGGGTTTAGGGTCTTTAGGGTTTAGCGTTTTTAAGGTTTAGGGTTTTACGAATTAGGGTTTAGGGTTTGGCGTTTAGGGTTTAGGGTTTAGGGTTTTGCATTTAGGGTTTGGTGTTTAGGGCTTAGGGTTTTACGATTTAGGGTTTAGGGTTTGGTGTTTTGGGTTTAGGGTTTAGGGTTTAGGGTTTTGCATTTAGGGTTTGGGGTTTAGGGTTTAGGGTTTAGGGTTTAGGGTTAGGGTTTAGGGTTTTTTGTTTTAGGCTTTAGGGTTTACAGTTTAGGGTTTATAGTTTTAGGGTTTAGGGTTTTACGGTTTACGATTTAGGGTTTTGGGTTTTGGGTTTTATGGTTTAGGGTTTAGGGTTTAGCATTTTGTGTTTAGCTTTTAGGGTTTTGGGTTTCGGGTTTCTGGTCTAGGGCTTAGGGCTTGGAGTTTCGAATTTAGGTTTAGGGTTTAGGGTTTAGGGTTAGGGTTTAGAGTTTTGGGTTTAGTGCTTAGGGCTTAGTGCGTAGGGCTTAGGGTTTAGGGTTTAGGGTTTAGGGTTTAGGGCTTAGGGTTTAGGGGTTAGATTTTAGGGTTTATTGTGTAATGTTTAAGGTCTAGAGTTTAGGGTTCGGGGTTTAGGGTTTAGGGTTTAAGGTTTGGGGCCTGGGGTCTAGGGTTTAGGGTTAGGTTTTGGGTTTTGGGTTTAAGAGTTAAAGTTTAGGGTTTAATTTTTAGGGTTTAGGGCTTATGTTTTAGGGTTTAGTTTCAAGGGTTTTGGTTTTAGGGCTTAGGGTTTTGGGTTTTGGGTTTAGGGTTTAGGGTTTTGTGTTTAAGGTTTAGGATTTAGGGCTTAAGGTATAGGGTTTAGGGTTTATTGTTTAAGGTTGGGGGTAATGGTTTAGGGCATAGGGTGTAGGATTTAGGGTCTAAGGTATAGGGTTTATTGTCTAGTGTTTAGGGTCTAGAGTTTAGGGTTTGGGTTTTAGGGTTTAGGGTTTGGGGTTTAGGGTTCAGGGTTTAAGGTTTTGGGCTTAGGGTCTAGGGATTAGGGTTAGGGTTTACGGTTTAGGGTATTGGATTTAGGGTTTAGAATTTAGGGTTAAGGTTTAAGGTTTTGGGTTTAGGGTTTAGGGTTTAGGTTTAGGGTTTAGGGTTTTGGGTTTAGGGCTTGGGTTTAGGGTTTAGGGTTTATGGTTCAAGGTTTCGGGTATACTGTTTTCGATTTAAGGTTAGGGTTCAACGTTTGGGGTTTAGTGTTTAGGGCCTTTCGGGTTTTGCATTTTAAGGGTTTAGGGTTTAATGTTTTGGGCTTAGGGTTTAACGGTTTAGGGTTTAGGGTTTGGCGTTTGGGGTTTAAGGTTTAGGGTTGGTGGTTTAGGGTTTAGGGTTTAGGATTTCGGGTTAGGGTTTAGTGTTTATGGTTTAGGGTTTTGTGTTTTAGGGTTTAGGGTTTACAGTTTAGGGACTAGAGTTTTAGGGTTTAGGGTTTAGGGTTTTAGGGTTTAGGGTTTAGGGTTAGGGTTTGGGGTTTGGGGTTTAGGGTTTAGCGTTTAGTGTTTAAGGTTTAGCGTTTAGTGTTTAGGTTTTAGGGTATTGGGTTTCGGATCTAGGGCTTAGGGCTTGGAGTTTCGAATTTAGGTTTAGTGTATATGGTTTGGGGTTTAGGGTTTGGGGTTTGGGCTTAAGGGTTAGGGTTTAGTGATTATGGCTTAGGGTGTAGGGTTTAGGGTTTAGGGTTTAGTGTTTAGGATTTAGAATTTTTGGTTTAGTGCTTAAGGTTTATGGTTTTGGGTTTAGCGTTTAGGGTTTTGTGTCTAGGGTCTAGAGTTTAGGGTATAGGGTTTATTGTTTAGTGTTTAGGGCCTAGGGTTTAGGGTTTTGTGTTTAGGATTTAAGGTTTACGGTTTAAGGTTTAGGGTTTATGGTTTCGAGTATAGGGTTTAGGGTTTACGGTTAGGGTTTAAGGTTTAGGGTTTAGGATTTTGAGTTTGGGGTTTAGGGCTTAGGGTTTGAGGCTTAGTGTTTAGGGTTTAGGGCTTTGGGTTTAGGTTCTAAGGTCTAGGGATTAGGGTTTAGTGTTTAGGGTTAAGTGTTTGCGGTTAGGGTTTGTGGTTTAGGGTTTAGGGTTTAGGGTTTTTAGGGTTTGTGGTTTAGGGTTTAGGGTTTAGGGTTTTCAAGGTTTGGGGTTTAGGGTTTTCCGGGTTTGGGGTTTAGGCTTTAGGGTTTAGGCTTTAAGGTTCAAGGTTTAGGGTTTAGGGCTTAGGGCTTAGGGCTTAGGGCTTAGGGCTTAGGGCTTAGGGCTTAGGGTTTGGGGTTTAGGGTTTAGGGTTTAGTGTTTAGAGTTTAGGGTTTAGGATTTATGGTTTAGGGTTTATGGTTTAGGGTTTGGGGTTTACGGTTTAGGGTTTATGGTTTAGGGTTTGGGGTTTAGGGTTATGGTTTGGGGTTTAAGGTTTTGGGTTTAGAGTTTAGTGTTATGGTTTAGTGTTCAGGGTTTACGGTTTAGGGTTTAGGGTTTAGCACTCAGGATTTCGGGTTTAGAGTTTAGGGTTTAGGGCTTAAGGTTTAGGTTTTAGGGTTTAGGGTTTGGGGTTTGGGGTTTAGGGTTTAGGACTTAGGGTTTAGCGTTTAGGGTCTAGGGTTTAGGGTTTTCAGGGTTTGGGTTTTACGGTTTAGGGTTTAGGTTTTCAGATACACGGTTTCGCGTTTGGGGTTTTGGGTTTAGGGCTTAGGTTTACGATTTTGGAATTAGGGTTTAGCGTTTAGGGTTTAGGGGTTAGCGTTTATGGTTGACGTTTAAGATTTAGGGTTTAAGGATATAGGATTGGGGGTTTAAGGTTTAGGGCTTAGGGTTAAGGGTTTATGGTCTAATGTTTAGGGTCTAGAGTTTGGGGTTTGGCATTTAGGGTTTACGGTTTAGGGTTTTGAGTTTAAGTTTGGAGCGTAGGGTATAGGGTTTAGGGTTAGGGTTTAGGGTTTAGGATTTAGTGTTTAGGTTTTGGGTTTAGTTTCTAGGGTTTTGGTTTTAAGGTTTTGGGTTTAGGGTTTAGGGTTTTTGGTTTAGGGTTTACGATTTAGGGTTTAGGGTATAGGGTTTATGGTTTAGTGTTTAAGGTTAGGGGTACGGGTTTAGGGCTTAGGGTTTAGGATATAGGGTTTATTGTCTAGTGTTTAGGGTCTAGAGTTTAGGGTTTGGGGTTTAGGGTTCAGGCTTTCAGGTTTGGGGCTTAGGGTCTAGGGATTAAGGTTAAGGTTTAGGGTTTTGGATTTAGGGTTTAGGATTTTAGGTTTAGGGTTTAGCTTTGGGTTTAGGGTTTAGGGTTTAGTGTCTTTAGGGTTTAGCGTTTTTAGGGTTTAGGGTTTAAAGTTTTGGGCTTAGGGTTTAACAGTTTAGGGTTAAGGGTTCGGCGTTTAGGGTTTAGGGTTTAGGGTTTAGGGTTTAGGGTTTGGGGTTTAGGGTTTAGGGTTTAGGATTTAGGGTTTGGGTTTAGGGTTTAGGGTTTTGTGTTTTGGGGTTTAGGGTTTACAATTTAGGGACTAGAGTTTTAGGGTTTAGGGTTTGGGGTTTTAGGGTTTACGGTTTAGGGTTTAGGGTTTTCGGGTTTAGGGTTTATGGTTTAGTGTTTGGGGTTTAGGCTTTAGTGTTTAGCGTTTAGTGTTTAGGTTTTAGGGTTTTGGGTTTCAGGTCTAGGGCTTAGGGCTTCGAATTTTGAATTTTGGTTAATGGTTTAGGGTTTGGGGTTAGGGCTTAAGGTTTGGGGTTAAGTGATTATGGCTTAGGGCTTTGGGTTTAGGGTTTAGGGTTTAGTGTTTACGGCTTAGAGTTTAGGGTTTTGGGTTTTGGGTTTTGGGTTTAGCGTTTAGGGTTTAGGGTTTAGGTTTTAGGGTTTGGGGTTGTTGGTTTAGGGTTTTGGGTTTAGGGTTTAGGTCTCAGGGTTTAAGGCTTTGGGTTTAGGGTTTATTGTCTAATGTTTAGGGTCTAGAGTTTAGGGTTTGGGGTTTAGGGTTCAGGGTTTAGGGTTTAGGGTTTAAGGTTTGGGGCCTATGGTCTATGGTTTAGGGTAAGGGTTTTGGGATTTGGGTTTAAGATTTAGAGTTTAGGGTTTATTGTTTAGGGTTTAGGGTTTAGGGTTTAGGGTTTAGGTTTTAGGGTTTTGGATTTAGGTTTCTAGGGTTTAGGGTTTAGGGTTTAGGTTTCTAGGGTTTTGGTTTTAGGGCTTAGGGTTTTGGGTTTCTTGTTTTGGGGTTTCTGGTTTAGGGTTTAGGGTTTAGCGCTTAGGGTTTTGGTTTTAGGGTTTAGGTTTAGGGCTTAGGTTTTTGGGTTTCTGGTTTTGGGTTTAGGGTTTAGGGCTTAGGGTTTTGGTTGTAGGGTTTAGGTTTAGGATTTTGGGTTTTGGGTTTAGGGCTTAGGGTTTAGAGTTTACGGTTCAAGGTTTCAGGTTTACTGTTTTTGATTTAGGGTTAGGGTATAACGTTTAGGGTTTAGGGTTTAGGGTCTTTGGGGTTTAGCATTTTTAGGGTTTAGGGTTTAAAGTTTTGGGCTTAGGGTTTAACGATTTAGGGTTTAGGGTTTGGCCTTTTAGGTTTAGGGTTTTGTGTTTTAGGGTTTAGGGTTTATAGTTTAGGGTCTAGAGTTTTAGGGTTTAGGGTTTTAGGGTTTAGGGTTTGGGGTTTAGGGTTTAGGGTTTAGCATTTAGTGGTTAGGTTTTAGGGTTTTGGGTTTCGGGTCTAGGGCTTAGGGCTTGGAGTTTTGAATTTAGGTTTAGGGTCTAGGGTTTGGGGTTTAGGGTTTAGGGTTTGGGGTTAGGGCTTAAGGTTTAGGGTTTATTGATTATGGCTTAGGGTGTAGGGTTTAGGGTTTAGTGTTTAGTGTTTACGATTTAGAGTTTTCGGTTTACGGCTTAGGGTTTTCGATTTTGGGTTTAGGGTCTAGGGTCTAGAGTTTAGTGTATAGGGTTTATTGTTCAGTGTTGACGGCCTACGGTTTAGGGTTTTGTGTTTAGGATTTAGGGTTTACGGTTTAAGGTTTAGGGTTTACGGTTTCGGGTATAGGGTTTAGGGTTTACGGTTAGGGCTTAAGGTTTAGGGTTTAGGATTTGGAGTTTGCGGTTTAGGGCTTAGGGTTTAAGGCTTAGTGTTTAGGGTTTAGGCCTTTGGGTTTAGGTTCTAAGGTCTAGGGATTAGGTTTTAGGGTTTAGGGCTAAGTTTTTAGGGTTAGGGTTTGTGGTTTAAGGTTTAGGGTTTAGGGTTTTCAGGGTTTGGGGTTTAGGCTGTAGGCTTTAGGCTTTAGGGTTCAAGGTTTAGGGTTTAGGGCTCAGGGCTTAGGGCTTAGGGTTTAGGGTTTACGGTTTAGTGTTTAGGGTTTAGGATTTATGGTTTAGGGTTTAGGGTGTAGGGTTTAGGGTTTACAGTTTAGGTTTATGGTTTAGGGTTTAGTGTTTAGGGTTATGGTTTAGGGTTTAAGGTTTAGGGTTTAGGGTGTACAGTTATGGTTTAGTGTGTAGGGTTTATGTTTTAGGGTTTAGGGTTTATGGCTCAGGATTTAGGGTTTAGGGTTTAGGGTTTAGGGCCTAGGGATTAGGTTTTAGGGTTTTGGGTTTTGGGTTTAGGGTTTAGGGCTTTGGGTTTAGGGTTTAGGGTCTAGTGTTTTGGGTTTTCAGGGTTTGGGGTTTACGGTTTAGGGTTTAGGTTTTCGGTTACACGGTTTGGGGTTTGGGGTTTAGGGTTTATGATTTAGGTTTACGGTCTTGGAATTAGAGTTTAGCCTTTCAGGTTTAGGGGTTAGTGTTTAGGGTTGGCGTTTAAGATTTAGGGTTTAGGGCTTTAGGGTTTAAGGTTTTGGGTTTTGGATTTTGGGTTTATTGTCTAATGTTTTGGGTCTAAAGTTTTGATTTTGGCGTTTGGGGTTTACGATTTTGGGTTTTGGGTTTAAGGTTCGGAGCTTAGGGTCTTTGGTTTAGGGTTAGGGTTTAGGGTTTAGGGTTTAGGGTTTAGGTTTTAGGGTTTAGTTTCTAGGGTTTTGGTTTAGGGCTTAGGGTTTTGGGTTTCGGGTTTAGGGTTTAAGGTTTTTGGTTTAGTGTTTAGGATTTAGGGTTTAGGGTGTAGGGTTTAGTGTTTAAGGTTAGGGGTAAGGGTTTAGGGCTTAGGGTTTAGGTTTTAAGGTTTAGGATATAGGGTTTATTGTCTAGTGATTAGGGTCTAAAGTTTAGGGTTTGGGAATTAGGGTTTGTGGATTGGGGTTTAGGGTTCAGGGTTTAAGGTTTGGGGCTTAGGGTCTAGGCATTAGGGTTAGGGTTTACGGTTTGGGGTTTAGGGTTTAGGATTTAGGGTTTAGGGTTTAAGTTCAGGTTTAGGGTTTTGCATTTTTAGGGTTTAGGGTTTAAAGTTTTGAGCTTAAGGTTTGGCGTTTAGGGTTTGGGGTTTAGGGTTTACGATTTAGGGTTTGGTTTTAGGGTTTAGGGTTTAGGATTTAGAGTTAGGGTTTAGTGTTTAGAGTTTTGTGTTTTTGGGTTCAGGGTTTACCATTTAGGGACTAGAGTTTTAGGGTTTAGGGTTTTAGGGTTTATGGTTTAGGGTTTAGGGTTTAGGGTTTTCGGGTTAAGGGTTTAGGATTTAGGGTTTGGCGTTTGGGTTTCAGGGTTTAGCGTTTTGTGTTTAGGTTTTAGGGTTTTGGGTTTCAGGTCTAGGGCTTAGGGTCTAGGGTTTGGGGTTAGGGCTTAAGGTTTAGGGTTTAGTGATTATGGCTTAGGGCTTAGGGTTTAGGGTTTAGGGTTTAGTGTTTAGGACTTAGAGTTTAGGGTTTAGAGTGTTGGGTTTAGCATTTAGGGTTTAGTGTCTAGGTTCTAGAGTTTAGGGTATAGGGTTTATGTTTTAGTGTTTAGGGCCTAGGGTTTTGGGTTTTAGGTTTAGGATTTTGGGTTTATGGGTTACGATTTCGGGTTTACGATTTCGGGTATAGGGTTTAAGGTTCATAGTTAAGGTTTCAGGTTTAGGGTTTAGGATTTAGAGTTTGGGATTTAGGGCTTAGGGCTTTCGGTTTAGGTTCTAGGGTCTAGGGATTAAGGTTTAGGGTTTAGTGTTTAGGGTTAGGGTTTATGGTTTAGGGATTAGGGTTTAGCGTTTTCAGGGATTGGGGTTTAAGGTTTAGGCTTTAGGCTTTAGGGTTCAAGGTTTAGGGTTTAGGGTTTAGGGCTTAGGGCTTTGGGTTTTCAGGGTTTGGGGTTTAAGGTTTAGGGTTTAGGCTTTAGGGTTCAAGGTTTAGGGTTTAGGGCTTAGGGCTTTGGGTTTTGGGTTTAGGGTTTAGGGTTTAGGGTTTAGTGTTTAAGTTTTAGGGTTTAGGATTTATGGTTTAGGGTTTAGGTTTTAGGGTTTAAGGTTTAGGGTTTAGGGTTTATGGTTTAGGGTTTAGTGTTTAGGGTTATGGTTTAGGGTTTTAGGTTTAGGGTTTAGGGTTTTAGGTTGTGGTTTAGTGTTTAGTGTTTAGGGTTTAGGGTTTAGGGTTTAGGGTTTAGGTTTTAGGGTTTAGGGTTTTCGGTTTTGGGTTTTCGATTTTGGGTTTTGGGTTTTGGGTTTAGTGCTTAGGGCTTAGGGTTTAGGGCTTAGGGTTTAGGGTTTATTGTCTAATGTTTAGGGTCTAGAGTTTAGGGTTTGGGCTTTAGGGTTCAAGGTTTAGGGTTTAGGGTTTGAGATTTAGAGTTTAGAGTTTACTGTTTAGGGTTTAGGGTTTAAAGTTTAGGTTTTAGGGTTTCTGATTTAGGTTTCTAAGGTTTGGGGTTTAGGGTTTAGGTTTCTGGGGTTTTGGTTTTTGAGCTTAGGGTTTTCGGTTTCTGGTTTAGGGTTTAGGATTTAGGGTTTAGGGTTTTAGATTTAGGGTTGAGGGTATTGGGTTTAGGGTTTAGTGTTTAAGGTTAGGGGTATGGGTTTAGGGCTTAGGATTTAGGGTTTAGGGTTTAGGATATAGGGTTAATTGTCAAGTGTTTATGGTATAGAGTTTAGGGTTTGGGGTTTTGGGTTTTGGGTTTTGGGTTTAAGGTTTAAGGTTTGGGGCTTAGGGTCTAGGGATTAGGGTTAGGGTTTACGGTTTAGGGCTTAGGGTTTAGGATTTAGTGTTTAGGATTTAGGATTTAGGGTTTAAGGTTTAGGGTTTAGGGTTTAGATTTAGGGTTTTGGGTTTTGGGTTTAGGGTTTACAGTTTAGGGTCTCGATTTTACGATTTCCGGTTTAGGGTTAGGGATTAACGTTTAGGGTTTAGGGTTTAGGGTCTTTAGGGTTTAGCATTTTTAGGGTTTAGGGTTTGATGTTTTGGGCTTAGGGTTTAATGGTTTAGGGTTTAGGGTTTGGCGTTTAGGGTTTAGGGTTTAGGGTTTTGGGTCTAGGGTTCGGGGTTTTGGGTTTAGGGTTTAGAATTTTGGGTTAGGGTTTAGGGTTTAGAATTTACAATTTGGGGTTTAGAGTTTTGGGGTTTGGGGTTTAGGGTTTAGGGTTTTAGGGTTTATGGTTTAGTGTATAGGGTTTAGGGTTTTAGGGTTTAGTGTTTAGGGTTTAGGGTTTTTCATTTGGGGTTTAGGGTTTAGCGTTTAGTGTTTAGGTTTTAGGGTTTTGGGTTTCGGGTCTCGGGCTTGGGGCTTGGAGTTCCGGATTTAGGTTTAGGGTTTAGGGTTTAGGGTTTAGGGTTAGGGCTTGGGGTTTAAGGTTTAGTGATTATGGTTTAGGGCTTAGGGTTTAGGGTTTAAGGTTTAGTGTTTAGGATTTAGAGTTTAGGGTTTTGGGCGTAGGGTTTATGGTTTTGGGTTTAGCAGTTAGGGTTTTGGATCTAGGTTCGAGAGTTTAGGGTATAGGGTTTATTGTTTCGTGTTTAGGGCTTAGGGTTTAGGGTTTTGGGTTTAGTATTTATGGTTTAGGGTTTACGATTTAGGGTTAGAATTTTTGGTATAATGTCTTGGGTTTACGGTTAGGGTTTAAGGTTTAGGGTTTAGGATTTAGTGTTTGGGGTTTAGGGCTTAGGGTTTACGGCTTAGGGTTTAGGGTTTGGGGTTTTGGGTTTAGGTTCTAAGGTCTAGAGATTATGGTTTAGGGTTTGGGGTTTTGGGTTAAGTGTTTAGGGTTAGGGTTTATGGTTTAGGGTTTAGAGTTTAGGGTTTTCAAGGTTTCGGGTTTAGGCTCTAGGGTTTAGGCTTTAGAGTTCAAGTTTTAGGGTTTGGGGGTTAGGGTTTAGGGTTTAGGGTTTAGGGTTTAAGGTTTAGGGTTTAGGGTTTAGGGTTTTGGGTTTTGGGTTTAGGATTTAGGGTTTAGGGTTTAGGGTTTAGGGTTTAGGGTTTAGGGTTTGGGGTTTACGGTTTAGCGATATTGTTTAGGGTTATGGTTTACGGTTTATGGTTTACGGTTTATGGCTCAGGTTTTAGGGTTTAGGGTTTTGGTTTTCGGGTTTAGGGTTTTGGGTTTTGGGTTTTGGGTTTAGGGTTTAAGGTAAGGGTCTACGGTTTAGGGTTTAGGGTTTAGAGTTCGGGGTTAGGGTTTTGGGTTTTGGGTTTGGGGTTTAGGGCTTAGAGTTTAGGGTTTGGGATTTAGGGTATAGGGTTTATTGTCTAGTGTATCGGGTCCAGAGTTTAGGGTTTAGGGTTTAGAGTATAGGGTTTATTGTCAGGGTCTAGAGTTTAGCGTTTTGGGTTTAGGGTTTTGGGTTTATGGTTTAGGGTTTAAGGCTTTGGGCTTAGGGTTTAGGGTTTAGGGTTAGGGTTTAGGGCTTAGGATTTAGGGTTTAGTGTTTAGGGTCTAGGGTTTAAGGTTTAGCCTATAGGGTCTAGGTTAAGGTTTCAGGGTTTAGGGTTTAGGGCTTAGGGTTTATGGTTTAGAGTTTAGGGTTTAGGGTTTACTGTCTAGTGTTTAGTGTCTGGAGTTTAGAGTTTGGGGTTTAGGGTTTAGGGTTTAAGGTTTACGATTTTGGGTTTTGCGTTCACAGTTTAGTGTATGGTTTAGGGTTTTGGGTTTAAGATTTAGAATTTGGGGTATATGGTTTAGGGTTTTGGGTTAGGGTTTAGGGTTTAGGTTTTAGGGCTAAGGTTCTCGAGTTTAGGGTTTAGGGTTTAGGGTTTAGGGTTTAGGGTTTAGGGTTTAGGGCTAAGGGTTTAGGGTTTAGGGTTTAGAGTTTAGGGTTTAGGGGTTAGGGCTTAGGGTTTCGGGTTTCGGGTTTAGGGTTTAGGATTTAGGATAAGGCTCTACGGTTTTGGATTTGGAGTTTAGGATTTAGGGTTTAGGCTTTACGATTTAGGGTTTAGGATTTCGAGTATAGAGTTTAGGGTTTTGGGTTAGGGTTTAGTATTTAGAGTTTGGGGTTTAGGGCTCAGGGTTTAAGTTTTTGGGTTTAGGGTTTAGGTTCCAGGGTCTAGGGAATAGGGTTTTGGGTTTAGGGTTAGGTTTTTGGGTTTTGGGTTTAGGGTTTAGGTTTTAAAGTTCAAGGTTTGGGGTTTAGGTTTTTGGGTTTAGGGTTTAGGGTTTAAGTTTTAGGGTTTGGGATTTAGGGTTTAGGGTTTAGGGGTTAGTGTTTAGGGTTGGGGTTTAGGGTTTAGGGTTTAAAGCTTTATTGTTTAGGGTTTAGGGTTTAGAGCATAGGGTTTAGGTTCTGTTGTCTAATGTTTAAGGTCTAGAGTTTCGGGTTTGGGGCTTACGGTTTAGGGTTTAAGGTTTGAGGCTTAGGGTCTAGGGTTTAGTGTTGGGGTTTTGGGGTTTGGATTTTGGGTTTAAGATTTAGAGTTTAGGGTTTATGGTTTAGGGTTTAGGGTTTAGGGTTTAGCGTTTATGTTTTAGGGTTTAGGTTCTAGGGTTTAGGGTTTAGGGTGTAGGGTTTCGGGTTTTGGGTTTATGGTTTAGGGTTAAAGTTTAGTGTTTAGAGTTTAAGGTTTGGGGTTTTCAGTGTCTAGGGCTCAGGGTTTTGGGTTTTGGGTTTAGGGTTAGGTTTTAAGGTTTAGATTTTAGGGATTAGGGTTTAGTGCTTAGGGTTTAGGGTTTAGGGTTTTGGGTTTTGGGTTTAGGTTCTACGGTATAGAGACTAGGGTTTAGGGTTTAGGGTTTAGGGTTTAGAGTTTAGGGTTAAGTGTTTAGGGTTAGGGTTTATGGTTTAGGGTTTAGGGTTTAAGGTTTTCAGGGTTTGGGGTTTGGGGTTTAGTCTTTAGGCTTTAGGGTTCCAGGTTTAGGGTTTAGGGTTTAGGGCTTAGGGTTTTGGGTTTATGGTCTAGCGTTTAGGGTTTAGTATTTAGGGTTTAGGGTTTAGTTTTTAGGGTTTAGGGTTTAAGGTTTGCGGTTATGGTTTAGGGTTTAGGGTTTATGGTTTTGGGTTTATGGTTTACAGTTATGGTTTAGGGTTTATGGTTTAGGGTTTATGGTTTAGGTTTAATGGCTCAATATTTAGGGTTTAGGGTTTAGGGTTTTTGTTTTAGGGTTTTGGGTTTCGAGTTTAGAGCTTAGGGTTTAAGGTTTATGGTTAGGGTCTAGGGTTTAGGGATTAGGGTTTTGGGTTTAGGGTTTAGGGCTTTGGGTTTTGGGTTTAGGATTTAGGTTATAGGGTTTATTGTCTAGAGTTTATGGTTTCGGGTTTGGGGTTTAGGGTTTAGGATTTAGGGTAAGGGTCTATGGGTTAGTGTTTTGGGTCTAGGGTTTAGGGTTTTGGGGTTACGGTTTAGGGTTTACAGTTTAGGGTTTATGGCGCATGATTTAGGGTTTAGGGTTTAGGGTTTAGGGTTTAGGATTTAGGGTATAAGGTTTAAGGTTTACTGTTTAGGGTTTAGGTTTTAGTTTTAGGTTCTAGAGTTTAGGGTTTAGGGTTTAGGGTTTCGGGTTTAGGGTTCTCAGTTTGGGGTTCAGGGTTTAGGATTTAGTGTAAGGGTCTAGGGTTTTGTGCTTAGGGTCTAGGGTTTAGGGTTTGGGGTTTAGGATTAAGGGTTTAGGGTTTGCAACTTAGGGTTTACGGTTTCAGGTATAAGGTTTAAGGTTTAGGGTTAAGGTTTAAGGTATAGAGTTTAGTATTTAGGGTTTGGGGTTTAGGGCTCAAGGTTTAGGATTTTTGGTTTTGGGTTTAGGGTTTAGGGTTTAGGTTCTAGGGTCTACGGATTAGGGTTTAGGGTTTAGGGTTAAGTGTTTTGGGTTAGTTTTTATGGTTTAGGGTTTAGGGTTTAGGGTCTTCGGGGTTTGGGTTTAGGGTTTAGGGTTTAGGTTTTAGGGTTCAAGGTTTGGGGTTTAAGGTTTAGGGTTTAGGTTTTTGGGATTGGGATTTTGGGTGTAGGGTTTAGGGTTTAGGGGTTAGTGTTTTGGGTTGGGGTTTAGGGTTTAGGGTTTAGGGCTTTAGGGTTTAGGGTTTGGGGTTTAGAGCTTAGGATTTAGGGTTTACTGGCTATTGTTTAGGGTTTAGAGTTTAAGGTTTGGGGCTTAGGGTTTAGGGTTTTGGGTTTAGGGTTTTGGGTGTGGGGTTTAGGGTCTAGGGTTTTGGGATTTGGGTTTAATATTTAGAGTTTACGGTTTATGGTTTAGGGTTTAGGTTTTAGGGTTTAGGTTCTAGGGTTTAGGGTTTTGGGTTTAGTGTTTTCGGTTTCGAGTTTAGGGTTTAGGGTTTTAGGATTTGGGTTTTGGGTCTAGGGTTTTGGGTTTAGGTTTTAGGATTTAGGGTGGGTTTAAGGTTTAGGGATTAGGCTTTAGGGTTTAAGGTTAGGGTTTAGGGTTTAGGCTTTAGGCTTTAGGCTTGAGGGCTTAGGGTTTGGAGTTGAAGGGTTTGGGTTTAGAGTTTATTATTTAGTGTTTAGGGTCTAGTGTTTATGGTTTGGGGTTTAGGATTTGGGTTTTTGGGTTTAGGATTTAGGGTTTGGGGTTTACAATTTCAGGTTTAGGGTTTAGGTTTTTGGGTTTGGGTGTAGGGTTTGGGGTTCATGATTTACGGTTTAGGGTTTACGATTTACGGTTTACGGTTTCAGGTATAGGGTATAGGGTTTTGGGTTAGGGTTTATGGTTTAGGGATTCGGATTTAGAGTTTGGGGTTTAGGGCTTAGGTTTTAGGGTTTAGGGTCTAGGGTTTCGGGTTTTGGGTTTAGGTTCTAGGGTCTAGGGATTATGGTTTAGGGTTTAGGGTTTAGGGTTAAGTGTTTAGAGTTAGGGTTTATGGTTTAGGGTTTAGTGTTTTGGGTTTTCAGTGTTTTTGGTTTAGGCTTTGGGCTTTAGGCTTTAGCGTTCAAGGTTTAGGGTTTAGGGTTTAGGGTTTAGGGTTTATGGTTTAATGTTTAGGGTTTAGGGCTTAGGGTTTAAGGTTTAATATTTAGGGTTTAGCGTATAGGGTTTAGGTTTAAGGTTTAGGGTTTAGGGTTTAGGGCTTAGGGTTTATGGTTTAGGGTTTAGGATTTTCAGGGTCTAGGGTTTAGGGTTTTTGATTTAGGGTTTAGGGTGGGTTTAAGGTTCAGGGATTAGGCTTTAGGGTTTAGGGTTAGGGTTTAGGGTTTAAGGTTTAGGGTTTAGGGTTTAGGGCTTAGGGTTTGGAGTTTAAAGGTTTGGGTTTAGAGTTTATTATTTAGTGTGTAGGGTCTAGGGTTTATGGTTTGGGGTTAAGGATTTGGGTTTTTGGGTTTAGGGTGTAGGGTTTAGGGTTTACGGTTTCAGGTTTAGGGTTTAAGTTTAGGGTTTGGGTGTAGGGTTTGGGGTTCATGATTTACGGTTTAGGGTTTACGAATTAGGGTTTACGGGTTCGGGTATAGGGTATAGGGTTTAGGGTTAGGGTTTAAGGTTTAAGGATTCAGATTTAGAGTTTGGGGTTTAAGGCTTAGGTTTTAGGGTTTAGGGTCTAGGGTTTCGGCTTTTGGGTTTAGGGTCTAGGGTCTAGGGATTATCGTTTAGGGTTTAGGGTTTAGGGTTAAGGGTTTAGAGTTAGGGTTTATGGTTTAGGGTTTAGTGTTTTGGGTTTTCAGGGTTTTTGGTTTAGGCTTTGGGCTTTAGGCTTTAGTGTTCAAGATTTAGGGTTTAGGGTTTAGGGCTTAGGGTTTAGGGTTTAATGTTTAGGGTATAAGGTTTAGGGTTTAGGGTTTAAGGTTTAGCGTATAGGGTTTAGGTTTAGGGTTTAGGGTTTAGGGTTTAGGGCTTAGGGTTTATGGTTTAGGGTTTAGGGTTTAGGGTTTAGGGTTTATTGTCTAGTATTTAGTGTCTAGAGTTTAGGGTTTGGGGTTTAGGGTTTAGGGTTTAAGGTTTACGATATTGGGTTTTGAGTTTATGGTTTAGGGTTATGGTTTAGGGTTTTTGATTTAAGATTTAGAGTTTAGGGTATAGGGTATAGGGTTTTGGGTTTAGGTTTTAGGGTTTAGGGTTTAGGTTTTAGGGCTAAGGTTCTCGGGTTTAGGGTTTAGGGTTTAGGGTTTAGGTTTTAGGGCTAAGGTTCTCGAGTTTAGGGTTTAGGGTTTAGGGTTTAGGGTTTAGGGTAAGGGTCTAGGGTTTAGGATTTAGGGTTTAGGCTTTACGATTTAGGGTATAGGGTTTCGGGTTTTGGGTTAGGGTTTAAGGTTCAGGGTTTAGTATTGTGAGTTTGGGGTTTAGGGCTCAATGTTTAAGTTTTTGGGTTTAGGGTTTAGGGTTTTGGTCTTAGGGTCTAGGGAATAGGGTTTAGGGTTTAGGGTTTAGGGTTAAGTGTTTGGGGTTAGGTTTTAGGGTTTTGGGTTTAGGGTTTAGGTTTTAAGGTTCATGGTTTCGGGTTTATGGTTTAGGTTTTAGGGTTTAGGATTTAGGTTTTAGGGTTTCGGATTTAGGGTTTTGGGTTTAGGGTCTAGGGGTTAGTGTTTAGGGTTGGGGTTTGGAGTTTAGGGCTTAGGGCTTTATTATTTAGGGTTTAGGGTTTAAAGCATAGGGTTTAGGTTTTGTTGTCTAATGTTTAGGGTCTAGAGTTTAGGGTTTGGGGCTTAGGGTTTAGGGTTTAAGGTTTGGGGCTTAGGGTCTAGGGTTTAGGGTTTGGGTTTTGGGTTTTGGGTTTAAGATTTAGAGTTTTGGGTTTATGGTTTAGGATTTAGGGTTTATGTTTTGGGGTTTAGGGTTTAGGATATAGGGTTTCGGGTTTAAAGTTTATGCTTTAGGGTTTAGAGTTTAGGGTTTAGGATTTTGAAGGTCAAGGCCTTAGGGTCTAGGGTTTAGGGTTTAGGGTCTATATTTTAGGAATTAGGGTTTAGTGCTTAGGGTTTTCGGACTAGGGCTTAGGGTTTAGGGTTTTGGGTTTTGGGTTTAGGTTCTAGGGTCTAGGGACTAGCGTTTAGAGTTTAAGGTTTAGGGTTTAGGGTTAAGTGTTTAGGGTTAGGGTTTACGGCTCAAGGTTTAGGGTTTAAGGTTTTCCGGGTTTGGGGTTTGGGGTTGAGGCTTTAGGCTTTCCGGTTCAAGGTTTAGGGTTTAGGATTTATGCTTAGGGTTTGGGGTTTATGGTCTATGGTTTAGGGTTTAGGGTTTATGGTTTAGTATTTAGGGTTTAGGGTTTATTGTTTAGGGTTTAGGGTTTAGGGTTTAAGGTTTAGGGTTTAGGGTTTACGGTTATGGTTTAGGGTTTAGGTTTTATGGTTTCAGGTTTATGGTTTAGGGTTTATGGCTCAGGATTTAGGGTTTAGGGTTTAGGGTTTACGGTTCAGGTTTTAGGGTTTTGGGTTTCGAGTTTAGGGCTTAGGGTTTAGGGTTTAGGGTTAGGGTCTAGTGTTTAGGGTTTAGGGTTTAGGTTATAGGGTTTATTGTCTAGTGTTTAGGGTCTAGAGTTTAGGATTTTGGGTTTGTGGTTTAGGGTTTAGGGTTTAGGATTTAGGGTAAGGGTCTAGGGTTTAGTGTTTTGGGTTTGGGATTTAGGGTTTAGGATTTACGGTAAGGGTCTAGGGTTTTGTGCTTAGGGTCTAGGGGTTTGGGGTTGGGGTTTAGGATTCAGGGTTTAGCTTTTACGGTTTAGGGTTTACGATTTCAGGTATAAGGTTTAGGGTTTAGTGTTATGGTTTAAGGTATAGGGTTTAGTATTTAGAGTTTGTGGTTTAGGGCTCATAGTTTAGGTTTTTGGGTTTAGGGTTTAGGGTTTATGTTCTTGTGTCTTGGGATTAGGGTTTAGGGTTTAGGGTTAAGTGTCTAGGGTTAGGTTTAAGGGTTTAGGGTTTATGGTTTAGGGTCTTCATGGTTTGGGTTTAGGGTTTAGGGTTTAGGTTTTAGGGATTGGGATTTGGGTTTAGGGTTTAGGGTTTAGGGTTTAGGGGTTAGTGTTTTGGGTTGGGGTTTAGGGTTTAGAGCTTTAGGGTTTAGGGTTTGGGGTTTAGAGCTTAGTATTTAGGGTTTATTGTCTAATGTTTAGGGTTTGGGGCTTAGGGTTTAGTGTTTTGGGTTTAAGGTGTAAGGTGTGTGGTTTAAGGTCTAGGGTTTAGGGTCAGGGTTTAGGGTTTTGGGTTTAAGATTTAGAGATTACGGTTTATGGTTTAGGATTTATGGTTTAGGGTTTAGGGTTTAGGGTTTAGGTTTTAGGGTTTAGGGTTTAGGGTTTCGGGTTTAGGGTTTATGGTTTAGGGTTAAGGTGTAGGGTTTAGTGTTTAGGGTTTAGGCTTTTCAGGGTCTAGGGTTTAGGGTTTAGGGTTAGGGTTTAAGGTTCAGGGTTTAGGGTTTAAAGTTTTGAGTTTAGGGATTAGGGTTTAGGGTTTAGGGTTAGGGTTTAGGGTTTAGGGTTTAGGGTTTAGGGTTTCGGGTTTAGGGTTTAGGGTTTAGGGCTTTGAGTTTAAGGGTTTGGGTTTAAAGTTTATTGTTTTGTGTTTAAGGTCTAGGGTTTATGGTTTGGGGTTTAGGATTTGGGTTTTAGGGTTTAGGATTTCGGGCTTAGGGTTTAGGGTTTAGGGTTTAGGGTTAGGGTGTAGGGTTTGGGATTCAGGATTTAGGGTTTAGGGTTTACGGTTTCGGGTATAGGGTATAGGGTTGAAGGTTTAGGTATTAGGATTTTGAGTTTGCGGTTTAGGGCTTAGGTTTTTGGGTTTAGGGTGTAGGGTTTCGGGTTTTGGGTTTAGGTTCTAGGGCCTAAGGATTATGGTTGAGGGTTATGTGTTTAGAGTTAGGGTTTATGGTTTAGGGTTTAGGGTTTAGGGTTTTCAGGGTTTGGGGTTTATGCTTTAGGCTTTAGGCATTAGGGTTCAAGGTTTAGGGCTTAGGGTTTAGGGCTTAGGGTTTAGGATTTAATGTTTAGGGTTTAAGATTTAGGGTTTAGGGTTTAGGGTTTAGGGTTATGGTTTGGGGTTTAGGGCTTACAGTTTAGGGTTACGGTTTAGGGTTTAGGGCTCAAGGTTTAGAGCTTAGGGTTTAGGGTTTAGGGTTTAGGTTTTGGGGTTTAAATTCTAGGGTTTAGGGTCTAGGGTTTAGGGTTTAAGGTTTTGGGCTTAGGGTTTAGGGTTTAGGGTTGTGGTTTATGGTTTAGGGTTTAGGGTTTAGGGTTTAGGGGTTAGGATTTAGGTTTTTGGGTTTAAGGTTTAATGTATGGGGTTTAGGTATAGGGTTTAGGGTTTAGGGTTTAGGGCTTAGGGTTTAGGGTTTAGGGTTTAGGGTTTATTTTCTGGTGTTTAGGGTCTAGAGTTTAGGGTTTGGGGTTTAGGTTTTAAGGTTTAAGGTTTACGATTTCTGGTTTTGGGTTTACAGTTTAGGGTTAGGGTTTAGAGTTCTGGGTTTAAGATTTAGAGTTAAGGGTATAGGGCTTGGGGTTCAGGGTTTAGGGTTTAGAGTTTAGGTTTTAGGGTTAAGGTTCCAGAGTTTAGGCTTTAGGGTTTAGGGTTTAGGGTTTAGGGTTTAAGGCTCAGGGTTTAGGGTTTAAGGTTTAGGGTTTAGGGTTTATGGTTTAGGGTTTAGGGTTTCGGGTTTAGGTTTTCTAGTTTAGGTTCCAGGGTTTAGGGTTTAGGTTTTCGGGTTTAGGGTTTACGATTTAGGGTTAAGGTTTAGGGTTTAGAGTTTTAGGTTAGGCTTTTCAGGGTTTAGGGTTTAGGGTTTAGGTTTTAGGGTTTAGGGTTAGGGTTTAAGGTTCAGGGTTTAGGGTTTAGGGTTAGGGTTTAGTTGTTAGAGTCTATGGATTGGGGTTTAGGGTTTGGGGTTAGGGTTTAGGGTTTAGGGTTTAGGGGTTAGGGTTTAGGGTTTGGTGTTTGAGGGTTTTGGTTTAGAGTTTATTGTTTAGTGTTTAGGGTATGGGGTTTATGGTTTGGGGTTTAGGATTTGGGTTTGAGGTTGTGGGGTTTAGTGTTTACGATTTCGGATTTAGGGTTTAGGGTTTACTGTTAGGGTGTAGGGTTTGGGGTTCAGGATTTTGGCTTTACGGTTTACGGTTTACGATTTACGGTTTACGGTTTCAGGTATAAGGTTTAGGGTTTAGGGTTAGGGTTTAAGGTTTAGGGATTAGGATTTTGAGTTTGGGGTTTAGGGCTTAGGTTTTAAGGTTTAGGGTCTAGGGTTAGGGTTTAGGGTTTAGGGTTTAGTATTTAGAGTTTGGTGTTCAAGGCTCAGTGTTTAGGGTTTAGGGTTTTGGGTTTTGGGTTTTGGGTTTAGGGTTTAGGGTGCAGGGTTTAGGGTCTAGGGTTTAGGGTTTTGGGTTTAAGATTTAGATTTTACGGTTTATGGTTTAGGGTTTTTGGGTTTTGGGTTTAGGGTTTAGGTTTTAGGGTTTAGGTTCTAGGGTTTAGGGTTTTGGGTTTCGGGTTTAGGGTTTATGGTTTAGGCTTAAGGTTTGGGGTTTAGAGTTTAGGGTTTAGGGTTTTCAGGGGGTAGGGTTTAGGGTTTTGGGTTTTGGGTTTAGTGTGGGTCTAAGGTTCAGTGATTAGGCTTTAGGGTTTAGGGTTAGGGTTTAAGGTTTAGGGTTTAGGGTTTATATTTTTGGGATTAGGGTTTAGTGCTTAGGGTTTTGGGATTAGGGCTTAGGGTTTTGGGTTTTGGGTTTTGGGTTTTGGGTTTAGGTTCTAGGGTCTAGGGATTAGCGTTTAGGGTTTAGGGTTTAGGGTTATTTGTTTAGGGTTAGGGTTTAAGGTTCAGGGTTTAGGGTTTAAGGTTTTCTGGGTTTTGGGTTTGGGTTTTAGGGTTTGGGATTCTTGATTTAGGGTTTAGGGTTTACGATTTAGGGTTTACAGTTTCGGGTATAGGGTATAGGGTTTAGGGTTTAGGGATTCGAATTTAGAGTTTGGGTTTTAGGGCTTAGGTTTTAGGGTTTAGGGTCTAGGGTTTTGGGTTTTGGGTTTAGGTTCTAGGGTCTACGGATTATGGTTTAGGGTTTAGGGTTTAGGGTTAAGTGTTTAGAGTTAGGGTTTATGGTTTAGGGTTTAGTGTTTGGGGTTTTCAGGGTTTTTGGTTTAGGCTTTGGGCTTTAGGCTTTAGGGTTCAAGGTTTAGGGTTTAGGGTTTAGGGCTTAGGGTTTAGGGTTTAATGTTTAGGGTTTAGGGTTTAGGGTTTAAGGTTTAGCGTATAGGGTTTAGGTTTAGGGTTTAGGGTTTAGGGCTTAGGGTTTATGGTTTAGGGTTTAGGATTTAGGGTTCATTGTCTAGTGTTTAGTGTCTAGAGTGTAGGGTTTGGGGTTTAGGGTTTAGGGTTTAAGGTTTTCGATTTCGTGTTTTGGGTTTACGGTTTAGGGTTATGGTTTAGGGTTTTCGGTTTAACATTTAGAGTTTAGGGTATAGGGTATAGGGTTTTGGGTTTAGGGTTTAGGGTTTAGGGTTGAGGTTTTAGGTTTTAGGGCTAAGGTTTTCGGGTTTAGGGTTTAGGGTTTAGGTTTTAGTGCTAAGGTTCTCGAGTTTAGGGTTTAGGGTTTAGGTTTTAGAGTTTAGGGTTTAGGGTTTACGGTTTAGCGTTTTGGGTTTCGGGTTTAGGGTTTAGGATTTAGGGTAAGGGTCTAGGGTTTAGGATTTGGAGTTTAGGATTTAGGGTTTACAGTTTCGAGTATAGGGTTTATGGTTTTGGGTTAGGGTTTAAGGTTTAGGGTTTAGTATTTTGAGTTTGGGGTTTAGGGCTCAGTGTTTAAGTGTTTGGGTTTAGGGTTTAGGTTCTAGGGTCTAGGAATAGGGTTTAGGGTTTAGGGTTAAGTGTTTGGGGTTAGGTTTTAGAGTTTTGGGTTTAGGGTTTAGGTTTTAGGGTTCAAGGTTTCGGGTTTTGGGTTTAGGTTTTAGGGTTTAGGGTTTAGGTTTTAGTGTTTCGGATTTAGGGTTTAGGGTCTTGGGGTTAGTGTTTAGGGTTAGGGTTTGGGGTTTAGGGTTTAGGGCTTTATTGTTTAGGGTTTAGGGTTTAAAGCATAGGGTTTAGGTTATGTTGTCTAATATTTAGGGTCTAGAGTTTAGGGTTTGGGGCTTAGGGTTTAGGGTGTAAGGTTTGGGGCTTAGGGTCTAGGGTTTAAGGTTAGGGTTTTGGGTTTTGGCTTTAAGATTTAGAGTTTTGGGTTTATTGTTTAGGGTTTAGGGTTTATGTTTTAGCGTTTAGGTTCTAGGGTTTAGGGTTTAGGGTACAGGGTTCCGGGTTTAGGGATTATGGTTTAGGGTTTAGAGTTTAGGGTTTAGGGTTTTCATGGTCAAGGTCTTAAGGTTTAGGGTTTAGGGTTTAGGGTATGGGTTTTGGGTTTATATTTTAGGGATTTGGGTTTAGTGCTTAGGGTTTTGGGATTAGGGCTTAGGGTTTAGGGTTTGGGGTTTTGGGTTTTGGGTTTAGGTTCTAGGGTCTAGGGAGTAGCGTTTAGGGTTTAGGGTTTAGGGTTTAGGGTTATGTGGTTAGGGTTAGGGTTTACGGTTCAGGGTTTATGGTTTAAGGTTTTCGGATTTTGGGTTTGGGGTTTAGGCTTTAGGCTTTCGGGTTCAAGGTTTAGGGTTTGGATTTATGCTTAGGGTTTAGGGTTTATGGTCTAGGGTTCAGGGCTTAGGGTTTAGGGTTTAGTATTGAGGGTTTAGGGTTTAGTGTTTAGGGTTGAGGGTTTAGGGTTTACGATTATGGTTTAGGGTTTAGGGTTTATGGTTTCGGGTTTATGGTTTAGCGTTTATGGCTCAGGATTTAGGGTTTAGGGTCTACGATTTACAGTTTAGGTTTTAGGATTTTGGGTTTCGAGTTTAGGGCTTAGGGTTTAGGGTTTAGGGTTAAGGTCTAGGGTTTAGGGTTTAGGGTTTAGTGTTTAGGGTTTAGGGTTTAGGGCTTTGGGTTTAGGGTCTAGGATTTAGGTTATAGGGTTTATTTCTAGTGTTTAGGGTCTAGAGTTTAGGATTTTGGATTTGGGGTTTAGGGTTTAGGATTTAGGGTAAGCGTCTAGGGTTTAGTGTTTTTGGTCTAGGTTTTAGGGTTATGGTTTAGGGTTTTGGGGTCACGATTTAGGGTTTATGGCTCAGGATTTAGGGTTTAGGGTTTGGGGTTTAGGGTTTAGGATTGAGGGTATAGGGCTTAGGGTTTAGGGTTTAGGGTTTAGGTTTTAGTGTTTAGGTTTTTGAGTTTTTGGGTTTTGGGTTTAGGGTTTAGGGTTTCGGGTTTAGCGTTTCGGGTTTAGGATTTAGGGTTTAGGATTTACGGTAAGGGTCTATGGTTTTGTGCTTAGGGTCTAGGGTTTTGGGTTTGGGGTTTAGGATTCAGGGTTTAGGGTTTACGGTTTAGGGTTTACAATTTCAGGTATAGGATTTAGGGTTTAGGGTTATGGTTTAGGGTATAGGGTTTAGTATTTAGAGTTTGGGGTTTAGGGCTAACGGTTTAGGCTTTTGGGTTTAGGGTTTAGGGTTTAGGGGTTACGTTCTTGGGTATAGGGATTAGGGTTTAGGGTTTAGGGTTAAGTGTTTAGGGTTACGTTTTAGGGTTTAGGGTCTTCATGGTTTGGGTTTAGGGTTTAGGGTTTAGGTTTTAGGGATTGGGATTAGAGTTTAGGGTTTAGGGTTTAGGGGTTAGTGTTTTGGGTTGGAGTTTAAGGTTTAGGGTTTAGGGCTTTAGGGTTTAGGGTTTAGAGCTTAGGATTTATGGTTTACTGTGTAATGTTTTGGGTTTGGGGCTTAGGGTTTAGTGTTTTGGGTTTAGGGTTTAAGGTGTGGGGTTTAGGGTCTTGGGTTTAGGGTCAGGGTTTGGGGTTTTGGGTTTTGGGTTTAGATTTAGAGTTTACGGTTTATGGTTTAGGGTTTAGGTTTTAGGGTTTAGGGTTTAGGGTTTAGGGTTTAGGTTTTAGGGTTTAGGTTTTAGGGTTTTGGGTTTAGGGTTTAGGGTTTTGGGTTTCGGGTTTAGGGTTTATGGTTTACGGTTAACGTGTAGGGTTTAGAGTTTAGGGTTTAGGGTTTTCAGGGTCTAGGGTTTAGGGTTTTCAGGGTCTAGGGTTTAGGGTTTAGGGTTAGGGTTTAAGGTTCAGGGTTTAGGGTATAGGGTTAGGGTTTAGAGTTTTGAGTTTAGGTATTAGGGTTTAGGGTTTAGGGTTAGGGTTTAGGGTTTAGGGCTTAGGGTTTAGGGTTTGGAGGTTAAGGGTTTGGGTTTAGAGTTTATTGTTTTGTGTTTAGGGTCTAGGGTTTATGGTTTGGGGTTTAGGATTTGGGTTTTAGGGTTTAGGGTTTTGGGCTTATGGTTTCGGGTTTTGGGTTTAGGGTTAGGGTGTAGGGTTGGGGATTCAGGATTTAGGGTTTAAGGTTTACGGTTTAAGGTTTACGGTTTTAGGTATAGGGTATAGGGTTTAGGGTTCGGGTTTAAGGTTTAGGGATTAGGATTTAGAGTTTGCGGTTTAGGGCTTTGGTTTTAGGGTTTAGGGTCTAGGGTTTCGGATTTTGGGTATAGGTTCTAGGGCCTAAGGATTATGGTTTTGGGTTTTCAGTGTTTGGGGTTTAGGCTTTAGGCTTTAGGCATTAGGGTTCAAGGTTTAGGGTTTAGGGTTGAGGGCTTAGGGTTTAGGGTTTAATGTTTAGGGTTTAGGATTTACGGTTTAGGGTTTAGGATTTAGGGTTTAGGGTTTGGTGTTTGAGGGTTTTGGTTTATAGTTTATTGTTTAGTGTTTAGGGTCTAGGGTTTATGGTTTGGGGTTTAGGATTTGGGTTTGAAGGTTTGGGGTTTAGGGTTTACGATTTTGGGTTTAGGGTTTAGGGTTTAGGGTTTAGGGTTAGGGTGTAGGGTTTGGGGTTCAGGATTTAGGCTTTATAGTTTACGGTTTAGGGTTTACGATTTCGAGTATAGGGTTTAGGGTTAGGGTTAAGGTTTAAGGTTTAGGGATTAGGATTTAGAGTTTGGTGTTTAGGGCTTAGGTTTGAGGGTTTAGGGTCTAGGGTTAGGGTTTAGGGTTTAGGGTTTTTTATTTAGAGTTTGGTGTTCAAGGCTCTGTGTTTAGGTTTTTGGGTTTTGGGTTTTGGGTTTAGGGTTTAGGGTTTAGGTTCTAGGGTCTAGGGATTAGTGTTTAGGGTTTAGCATTTAGTGTTTAGGGTTAGGGTTTAGGGTTTAGGTTTTTTGAGGTTTGGGGTATGGTTTTGAGTTTAGTTTTAGGGTTCAAGATTTCGGGTTTAGGGTTTAGGGTTTAGGGTTTAAGTTTTAGGGTTTGGGATTTTGGGTTTAGTGTTTAGGGTTTAGGGGTTAGTGTTTAGGGTTGGGGTTTAGGGTTTTGGGTTTCGTGATTTAAGGTTTAGGGTTAAAGGTTTAGAGCTTACTGTTTAAGGTTTATTGTCTAATGTTTAGGGTCTAGATTTTATGGTTTAGGGTTTACAGTTTTGGGTTTAAGATTTAGAGTTTAGGGTTTATGGTTTGGGATTTAGGGTTTAAGGTTTAGGGTTCAGGGTTTAGGTTTTAGGGTTTAGGTTCTAGGGTTTAGGGTTTAAGGTTTAGGGTTGTTTGGGGTTTAGGGTTTAGGATTTAGGGTTAAGGTTTAGGGTTTAGAGTTCTGGGTTTTTTGTTTTCAGGGTCTAGTGTTTAGGCTTTAGGGTCTTGGGTTTTGGATTAGGGTTTAAGGTTCAGGGTTTAGGGTTTAGGGTTTAGGGTTTAGGTTTTAGTGCTAAGGTTCTCAGGTTTAGGGTTTAGGTTTTAGGGCTAAGGTTCTCGGGTTTAGGGTTTAGGGTTTAGAGTTTACGGTTTAGGGGTTAAGGTTTAGCGTTTCGGGTTTAGGGTTTAGGATTTAGGGTAAGGGTCTAGGGTTTAGGATTTGGAGTTTAGGATTTAGGGTTTAGGCTTTAGGATTTAGGGTTTACGGTTTCGGGTATAAGGTTTAGGGTTTTGGGTTAGGGTTTAAGGTTTAGGGTTTAGTATTTTGGGTTTGTGGTTTAGGGCTCAGGCTTTAAGTTTTTGGGTTTACGGTTTAGATTCTAGGTCTAGGGAATAGGGTTTAGGGTTAAGTGTTTGGGGTTAGGCTGTCGGGTTTTGGGTTTAGGGTTTAGGTTTTAGGGTTCAAGGTTTCGGGTTTAGGGTTTAAGTTTTTGGGTTTAAGGTTTAGGTTTTAGGGTTTAGGATTTAGGGTTTAGGGGTTAGTGTTTAGGGTTGGGGTTTGGGGTTTAGGGTTTAGGGCTTTATTGTTTAGGGTTTATCGTTTAGAGCATAAGGTTTAGGTTCTGTTGTCCAATATTTAGGGGCTAGAGTTTAAGGTTTGGGGTTTAGGGTTTAGGGTTTAAGGTTTGGCTTAGGGTCTAGGGTTTAGGGCTAGGGTTTTGGGTTTTGGCTTTAAGATTTAGAGTTTAGGGTTTATGGTTTATGTTTTAGGGTTTAGGTTCTAGGGTTTAGGGTTTAGGGTTCCGGGTTTAGGGTTTATGGTTTAGGGTTAAGGTTTAGGGTTTAGAGTTTAGGGTTTAGGGTTTTCAGGGTCTAGGGCTTAAGGTTTAGGGTTTAGGGTTTAGGGTTAGGGTTTAGGGTTTATATTTTTGGGATTAGGGTTAAGTGGTTAGGATTTTGGGATTAGGGCTTAGGGTTTAGGGTTTTGGGTTTTGGGTTTTGGGTTTAAGTTCTAGGGTCTAGGGACTAGCGTTTAGGGTTTAGGGTTAAGTGTTTAGGGTTAGGGTTTATGGTTCAAGGTTTAGGGTTTAAGGTTTTCAGGGTTTGGGGTTTGGGGTTTAGGCTTTAGGCTTTAGGGTTCAATGTTTAGGGTTTAGGATTTATGGCTTAGGGTTTAGGGTTTATGGTCTAGCGTTTAGGGTTTAGGGTATAGGGTTTTGTATTTAGGGTTTAGGGTTTAGTGTTTGGGGTTTAGGGTTTAAGGTTTAGGCTTTATGGTTTACGGTTATGGTTTAGGGTTTAGGGTTTATGGTTTCAGGTTTATGGTTTAGGGTTTATGGCCCAAGATTTAGGGTTTAGGGTGTACGGTTTAGGTTTTAGGCTTTTGAGTTTCGAGTTTAGGGCTTAGGGTTTTGTGTTTAGGTTTAGGGTCTAGGGTTTAGGGTTTAGTGTTTAGGGTTAGGGTTTAGGGTGTAGGGTTTAGGGCTTTTGGTTTAGGGTCTAGGATTTAGGTTATAGGGTTTATTGTCTAGTGTTTAGGGTCTAGAGTTTAGGATTTTGGATTTGGGGTTTTGGGTTTAGGATTTACGGTAAGGGTCTAGGGTTTAGTGTTTTTGGTCTATGGTTTAGGGTTTTGGGGTTACGGTTTAGGGTTTACGATTTAGGGTTTATGGCTCAAGATTTAGGGTTTAGGGTTTAGGGTCTAGGGTTTAGATTCGTGGGTCTAGGGATTAAGGTTTAGGGTTTAAGGTTAAGTGTTTAGGGTTAGGTTTTAGGGTTTAGGGTTTAGGGTTTAGTGTCTTCATGGTTTGGGTTTGGGGTTTAGGGTTTAGGTTTTAGGGATTGGGATTTAGGGTTTAAGGTTTAGGGGTTGGTGTTTTGGGTTGTGGTTTAGGCTTTAGGGATTAGGGCTTTAGGGTTTTGGGTTTCGAATTTAAAGCTTAGGATTTAGGGTTTAGTGTCTAATGTTTAGGGTTTGGGGCTTAGGGTTTAGTGTTTTGGGTTTAGGGTGTAAGGTATGGGGTTTAAGGTCTAAGGTTTAGGGTCAGGGTTTAGGGTTTTGGGTTTATGATTTAGAATTTACGGTTTATGGTTTAGGGTTTTGGATTTAGGTTTTAGGGTTTAGGTTCTAGGATTGAGGGTTTAGGGTTTAGGGTTTAGGGTTTATGGTTTAGGGTTAAGGTGTAGGGTTTAGAGTTTAGGGTTTAGGGTTTTTAGGGTCTAGGGTTTAGGGTTTAGGGTTTAGGGTTAGGGTTTAGAGTTTTGAGTTTAGGGATTAGGGTTTTGGGTTTAGGGTTAGGGTTCAGGGTTCAGGGTTTACGGTTAACGGTTTAGGGCTTAAGGTTTAGCGTTTGGAGTTTAAGGGTTTGGGTTTAGAGTTTATTGTTTTGTGTTTGGGGTCTAGGGTTTATGGTTTGGGGTTTAGGATTTGGGTTTTAGGGTTTTGGGTTTTGGGCTAATGGTTTCGGGTTTAGGGTTTAGGGTTTAGGGTTTGGGTGTAGGGTTTGGGGTTAAGGATTTAGGGTTTAGGGTTTAGGGTTTAGGGTTTAGGGTTTGGGTGTAGGGTTTGGGGTTAAGGATTTAGGGTTTAGGGTCTACTGTTTAGGGTTTTCGATTTTGGGTATAGGGTCTAGGGTTTAAGGTTTAGGGATTAGGATTGAGAGTTTGCAGTTTGGGGCTTAGGTTTTAGGGTTTAGGGTCTAGGGTTTCGGGTTTTGGGTTTAGGTTCTAGGGTCTAAGGATTATGGTTTAGGGTTAAGTGTTTAGAGTTAGGGTATATGGTTTAGGGTTTAGGGTTTAGGGTTTTCAGGGTTTGGGGTGTAGGCTTTAGGGTTTAGGCATTAGGGTTGAAGGTTTAGGGTTTAGGGCTTAGGGTTTAGGGTTTAATGTTTAGGGTTTAGGATTTAGGGTTTAGAGTTTAGGGTTTAGGGTTTAGGGTTATGGTTTGGGGTGTAGGGTTTACCGTTTTGGGTTTACGGTTTAGGGTTTAGGGCTCAGGGTTTAGGGCTTAGGGTTTAGGGTTTAGGGTTTAGCATTTAGGGTTTAGGGTTTAGGTTCTAGGCTTTAGGGTTTAGGGTTTAAGGTTTTGGGCTTAGGGTTTAGGGTTTAGGGTTGGGGTTTATGGTTTAGCGTTTAGGGTTTAGGATTTAGGGGTTAGGATTTAGGGTTTAAGGTTTAAGGTTTAGTGTATGGGGTTTAGGTTTAGGGTTTAGGGTTTCGGGTTTAGGGCTTAGTGTTTAGGGTTTAGGGTTTAGGGTTTATTGTCTAGTGTTTAGGGTCTAGAGTTTAGGGTTTGGGGTTTATGGTTTAAGCTTTAAGGTTTACGATTTCCGATTTTGGGTTTACAGTTTAGGGTTAGGGTTTAGAGTTTTGGGTTTAAGATTTAGAGTTTAGGGTATAGGGCTTGCGGTTGAGGGTTTAGGGTTTAGAGTTTTGGTTTTAGGGTTAAGGCTTTAGAGTTTAGGCTTTGGGGTTTAGGGTTTAGAGTTTAGGGTTTAGGTTTAAGGGTTTAGGGATTAGGTTTTAGGGTTTAGGTTCTAGGGTTTAGGGTTTAGGTTTTCGGGTTTAGGGTTTACGATTTAGGGTTAAGGTTTAGGGTTTAGAGTTTAGGGTATAGGGTTTTCAGGGTCTAGGGTTTAGGGTTTAGGTTTTAGGGTTTAGGGTTAGGGTTTAAGGTTCAAGGTTTAGGGTTTAGGGTTAGGGTTTAGTGGTTGGAGTCTACAGATTAGGGTTTAGGGTTTAGGGTTTAGGGTTTAGGGGTTAGGGTTTAGGGTTTGGTGTTTGAGGGTTTTGGTTTAGAGTTTATTGTTTAGTGTTTAGGGTCTAGGGTTTATGGTTTGGGGTTTAGGATTTGGGTTTGAGGGTTTGGGGTTTAGGGTTTACGATTTCGGGTTTTGGGTTTAGGGTTTAGGGCTAGGGTGTAGGGTTTGGGGTTCAGGATTTAGGCTTTATGGTTTACGGTTTAGGGTTTACGGTTTCGTGTATAGGGTTTAGGGTTTAGGGTTAGGGTTTAAGGTTTAGGGATTAGGATTTAGAGTTTGGGGTTTAGGGCTTAGGTTTTAGGGTTTAGGGTCTAGGGTTCGGGTTTAGGGTTTAGGGTTTAGGGTTTAGTATTTAGAGTTTGGTGTTCAAGGCTCAGTGTTTAGGTTTTTGTGTTTAGGGTTTAGGGTTTTGGTTCTAGGGTCTAGGGATTAGTGTTTAGGGTTTAGCGTTAATTGTTTAGGGTTAGGGTTTAGGGTTTAGGGTTTAGGGTTTAGGTTTTTTGAGGTTTGGTGTTTATGGTTTAGGGTTTAGGTTTTAGGGTTCAAGGTTTTGGGTTTCGGGTTTAGGGTGTAGGATTTAGGTTTTAGAGTTTGGGATTTTGGGTTTAGTGTTTCAGGTTTAGGGGTTAGTGTTTAGGGTTGGGGTTTAGGGTTTAGTGTTTAGGGCTTTAGGGTTTAGGGTTAAAGGTTTAGAGCTTACGATTTAAGGTTTATTATCTAATGTTTGTGGTCTAGATTTTATGGTTTAGGGTTTAGGGTTTAGGGTTTAGGATTTAGGGTTTAAGTTTTGGGACTTAGGGTCTAATGTTTAGGGTTAGGGTTTAGGGTTTTGGGTTTAAGATTTAGAGTTTAGGGTTTATGGTTTAGGGTTTAGAGTTTAAGGTTTAGGGTTTAGGATTTAGGTTTTAGGGTTTAGGGTTTAGGTTTTGGGGTTTAGGTTCTAGGGTTTTGGGTTTAGGGTTTAGGGTTTAGTGTTTTGGGTTTAGGGTTTATGATTTAGGGTTAAGGTTTAGGGTTTAGAGTTTTGGGTTTAGGATTTTCAGGGTCTAGCGTTTAGTGTTTAGGGTCTAAGGTTTTGGATTAGGGTTTAAGGTTTGGGGTTTACGGTTTAGGGTTAGGGTTTAGGGTTTAGAGTTTAGGGATTAGGGATTAGGATTTAGGGTTTAGTGTTAGTGTTTAGAGTTTAGGGTTTAGTGTTTAGGATTTAGCGCTTAGGGCTTAGGGTTTAGGGTTTAGGGCTTAGGGTTTCGGGTTTGTAGTTTAAAGGTTTAGGTTTAGAGTTTATTATTTAGTGTTTAGGGTCTAGGGTATATGTTGACTTTTTGAGTCCGATCCCTGTTTTGATAATGACAAACCACAGTATCTCACTTGTGTGACTTCACACAGGTTTATATTTCTGTAAGTATAAGTGATGAATGCAAAATGGAAGTCGTAAAGAGCACTGAGAAGAATACCAATCGACATATTCCATGGAGCATTGGGGAGCAGAAGACACGAAGACTTTATTTATTTTTCTGGGTTGTAATAGTAATTAGGGTTGAATGTGCATGCATCTTACATGGTTTAAAATTGAAGTTCTACTTGACCTTAGATTGACCATAGGACCTCCAAATAACATGAAAAACTCTTTTCATAAAATGTCTAACTTATACAAAGATTTTAAAATGGTTTTAAAGTTAAAAGAAGGCAAAAACTAAAATTTTCAAAGGAGTCGGTCAACCGGCCAGTCGACCGAATGTTAGAAATGAACAATTTTATCACTCAATTAGATCTCATATCAAACCATGTTCAACATGAAAATTGTGGCATTTTCCTATATCTTGAGTTTGATACTAATAACGTCCAAATTGAAGTTACACAAAAAACGTTATGGCCAAAACAAAACATGTCCGTAATAGAAAAACTCCCTTCATGTTTCTTCCGTCTCATTGATGGACATTTTTATCAAGCCAAAAATCATTATCTTAAAATGTGTTCAACATAAAAGTTGTGGTATTTTCTCTTACCTTTCTATTGATATTAAGAACATCTAATTTGGAGTTGTACAGAAAAGGTTATGGCCAAAACACTGAACAGTGTCTGCGCAGAAAAGTAAAGGCCGGTCGACCGAGCCTTCACTACGGTCGACCGAAACTCATTGTTTTCAAGCCCTGGTCGACCGGACCTTGAGCCTGGTCGACCGACCTTCTCGGGAAAGTGTCCCAACAGCCAAAAAAAGGCTAATTTTCAAAATCAAAATAAATTTTAAGGTCCCAACGGCTATATAACGGTCACAAGGGGTTTTTTCCTATAAATACAATCCCAAAACACTTGAAAGTGTTGGAGAATCCCTTTGTTAATTTAGTTTATCATTCTTTGATTCTCCCACACTTCTATACCACATTTGTTATTTAAATTCTCATTTTTCTCCTACTCTTCTTTTATTTGAAAATCATTTTGGGAGAAAATATTCTTGGGGGTTTTATGTGGAGAGGCTTGAGCATATATCATATACATATATATTGTTTGATGACCTTCTTCTTTCATTTGTGATATATTTTCAAAGATTAAAATGTCTCCTATTCTCTTCTTTTGAAAACCATTTTTGGGGAAAGTATTTTTGGGGTTATATTTGAAGAGGCTTGAGCATATAACATTCTCTATATGTATATTGCTTGAAGGCCTTTCTATTTTTCATGTTTTCAAAGATTAAATTTCTCCCATATTCTTTTATTTGGAAAAATATTTTTTGGAGAAATTTATTGTGAATAATGTCTTGAAGGCTTGGGCTAATATTCTTGCTCATATATTTTGCTTGAATGCCTGGATTAATTTTACTAAGGTCAATCATTTTGTAGAAAACCCTAATATTCTCCTACTCTTATCTTGACATACATTTGTTGGAGAATTTCTTTGGGTTATACAAGAGAGAGCCTTGAGCATATATCAATTTAATATATACTTGCTTAAGAGGCTTCTCCTTCTATTTTATAAATGTCAATCATTTTAGAAAAGAAAATTATTTTCCAAACTCTCAAGTTTTACTTGAAAAATATTTTAAGAGAAAACCCATACTCTACATGAGCTTCATTTCAAAATCATATGAGAATGCATATTAGATTTTAATGTTGTACATCTCTGCTTGTATTTCAGAAGCATATTTTATGTACAAAATGTTTTTATTGTAACGGTTCGGTTCAGCCCATTAATTGAATTGGGGAGTCTCAGCCCCGCAAGTGAGACCGGTTTGGTTCAGCCTGGAATTGAATTGGGGAGTCTCAGCCCCGCAAGTGAGACTAGTTTGGCTCAACCTAGTAATTGAGCTGAGGTTTTCCTCGCCCCGTAAGGAGAGGATGTAAAAGGCTTTTGCTCCGCCCGGTTAAGTGAGCAGGTATAGTGGAATCCTTGGGGGTAAGCCCAAGGCGGGGATGTAGGCTGGTTTGGCTGAACCTCGATAACAAATTTGGTGTCGCTCTTTCTATTTTATTTAAATTCATGCACTTTAATTTCAGCATGTGTATGAATGTTTATTTAATGTCGAAATTATTTTCACGCACACATTTGATTTAAATAAGATACAGCACATGTGTATGTTTTCTTTTATTGTTAAACTCGTTTTACATACACGTATACATGTTGAATGGGATATGATACTGTAATGAATCGTCGAATTGTTTAAATTAGCCAAAAAGTTTTTAAAACCCAATTCACCCCCCCTCTTGGGATCACACCAATTCCAACAGTATAGGTTTTGGGGTTTAGGATTTAGGTTTTAGGGTTTAGGGTTTAGGGTTTATAGTTCCGGGTTTAGGGTTAGGGTTTGGGGTTTAGTGATTAGGATTTAGAGTTTAGAGTTTTGGGCTTGGGGTTTAGGGTTTAGGGTTTAGGTTCTAGGGTGTAAGGATTGGGTTTTAGGGATTAGGGTCTAGGGTTTCGGGTTTAGGATTTAGTTTTTAGGCTTAGGGATTAGTGTTTTGGATTTAGGGTTTAGGGTTTGAGGTTTAGGGTTAGGGTTTCGGGTTTATGGTTTAGGGTTAAAGGTTTAGGGTTTAGGGTTTAGGGTTTAGGGTTTGGGGTTACGGTCTAGGGCTTAGGGCTTAGGACTTAGGTTTTAGGGTTTTGGGTTTAAGGGTTTAGGTTTAGAGTTTATGGTTTAGTGTTTAGTGTCGAGGGTTCAGGGTTTGGGGTTTATGATTTAGGGTTTAGGGTTTAAGGTTTAGGGTTTAGGGTTTAGGGTTTAGGGTTTAAGGTTTAGGGTTTAGGGTTTAGGGTTTAGGGCTTTGGGTTTTGGGTTTAAGGTTTACGGTTGACGGTTTACGATTTAGGGTTTTGGGTTTTGGGTTTAAGGCTTACGGTTTAGGGTTTAGGGTTTAGGGTTTAGGGTATAGTGTTTAGGGTTTTGGGTTTGGAGTTTTGGGTTTTGGGTTTTGGGTTTCAGGTTTAGGGTTTAGTGTTTAGGGTTAGGGTTTTTAGGGTTTGAGGTTTTGGGTTTAGGGTTTAGGGTTTAGGGTTTTGGATTTAGGGTTTTGGGTAAGGGTCTGGTGGTTATGGTCAAGGGTTTAGGGTTTAGGGTTTGGGTTTGGGGTTTAGGGTTTAGGATTTAGTGTTTAGGGCTTACAATTTAGGGTTTAGGGTTTAGGCTTTCGGGCTTAGGGTTTAGGGTTTAGGGTTTAGGGTTTAGGGTTTGGGGTTAGGGTTTAGCGTTTAGGGTTTAGGGTTTAGGGCTTTTTGGGTTTAGGGTTTATGGTTTAGGGTTTAGGTTTGAAGGGTTTAGGGTTTAGGGTTTCGAGTTTAGGGTTTAGGATTTAGGGTTAGACTTAGGGTTTAGGGTTTTTTGTTTTAGGGTTTAGGGTTTGTAGTTTAGGGTTTAGAGTTCTATTTTTTAGGTTTCAGGGTTTTAGGGTTCATGGTTTAGGGTTTAGAGTTTAGGGTTTGGGGTTTAAGGTTTAGGCTTTAACATTTAGTGTTTTGGCTTTAGGGTTTAGGGTTTGGAGTCTAGGGATTTGAGCTTAGGGTTTAGTGTTTTCGGATTAGGGTTAAGCGTTTGGGGTCTAGGGTTTAGGGTTTAGGATTTAGGGTTTAGGGCTTACGGTTTAGGGTTTAAAGCTTACATTTAGGGTTTAGGGTTTAGGGTTTAGGGCTCAAGGTTTAGGTTTTAGGGTTCAGGGTTTCGGGTCTAGGGTTTATGATTTTGGGTTAGGGTTTAGGGTTTAGGGTTTAGGCTTTTTTGGGTTTAGGGTTTATGGTTTAGGGTTTAGGGTTTAGAGTTTCAAGTTTAGGGTTTAGGATTTAGGGTTAGGATTTAGGGTTTCGGGTTTCGGGTTTAAGGCTTACGATTTAGGGTCTAGGGTTTGGGGTTTAGGGTTTAGTGTTTAGGGTTTAGGGTTTAGGGTTTTGGGTTTTGGGTTTTGGGTTTCGGGTTTTGGGTTTAGGGTTTAGATTTTAGGGTTTTTAGGGTTTTGGGTTTAGGGTTTAGGGTTTAGGGTTTTGGATTTAGGGTTTTGGGTAAGGGTCTGGTGTTTATGGTTAAGGGTTTAGGATTTGGGGTTTAGGGTTTAGGGTTTAGGGTTTAGGGTCTACGGCTTGGGGCTTACGTTTTAGGGTTTAGGGTTAGGGTTTGGGGTTTAGGGTTTAGGATTTAATGTTTGTGGCTTACAATTTAGGGTTTAGGGTTTAGGGTTTAGGGCTTAGGGTTTTGGGTTTAGGGTTTAGGGTTTAGGGTTTGGGGTTAGGGTTTAGCGTTTAGGGTTTAGTGTTTAAGGCTTTTTGGGTTTAGGGTTTATGGTTTAGGGTTTAGGTTTGAAGGGTTTGGGGTTTAGGGTTTCGAGTTTAGGGTTTAGGATTTAGGGTTAGATTTAGGATTTAGGGTTTAGGGTTTTCTAGTTTTAGGGTTTGGAGTTTAGGGTTTAGAGTTCTAGTTTTTAGGTTTCAGGGTTTTAGGGTTCACGGTTTAGGGTTTAGGGTTTAGTGTTTAGGGTTTGGCGTTTAGGGTTTAGGCTTTAACGTTTAGTGTTTTGGCTTAAGGGTTTAGGGTTTGGAGTCTAGGGCTTTGGGGTTAGGGTTTAGTGTTTTGGGATTTGGGTTAAGCGTTTAGGGTCTAGGGTCTAGGGTTTAAGATTTAGGGTTTAGGATTTGGGGTTTAGGGCTTACGGTTCAGGGTTTAGGGCTTACATTTAGGGTTCAGGGTTTAGGGTTTAGGGCTCAAGGTTTAGGTTTTAGGGTTCAGGGTATCGGGTTTAGGGTTTATGACTTTGGGTTAGGGTTTAGGGTTTATGGTTTAGGCTTTTTTGGGTTTAGGGTTTATGGTTTAGGGTTTAGGGTTTAGAGTTTCGAGTTTTGGGGTTAGGATTTAGGGTTTGAGGTTTTCTGTTTTTGGGTTTAGGGTTTGCTGTTTGGGGTTTAGAGTTTTAGTTTTTAGGTTTTAGTATTTTTGGGTTCACAATTTATGGTTTAGGTTTTTGGGTTTAGGGTTTGGGGTTTGGGTTTAGGCTTTAGGCTTTAGGGTTTGGTGTTTTGGCTTTAGGGTTTAGGTTTTCGAGTCTAGGGCTTTGGGCTTAGGGTTTCGAGTTTAGGGTTTAGGGTTTAGTGTTTAGGGTTTAGGGTTTAGGGTTTGGGATTTAGGGTTTAGGGTTTAGGGTTTAGGGTTTACGGTTTTGGGCTTAAGGTTTATGGTTTAGTTTTTAGGGTTTAGGGTTTAGGGTTTAGGGCTTGGGGTTTTGGATTTAGGGTTTCATGTTTAGATTTTAGGGTTTGCGGTTTCGGGTTTTGGGTTTAGGGTTAGGGTTTGAGGTCTAGGGTTTTGGATTTAGAGTTTAGGGTTTGGGGCTTATGTTTTAGGGTTTAGGGTTTAGGGTTTTTGGT
This sequence comes from Malania oleifera, assembly GCF_029873635.1. Taxonomy (NCBI): domain Eukaryota; kingdom Viridiplantae; phylum Streptophyta; class Magnoliopsida; order Santalales; family Ximeniaceae; genus Malania; species Malania oleifera. The sequence goes on along the minus strand of NW_026651857.1, from coordinate 175,882 downwards.
TTAGGTTCAAGTGTGTAGGGTTTTGGGCTTAGGGTTGACGGTTTAGTGTTAAGAGTTTTCAGGGATTGAGGTTTAGGTTTAGGGTTTAGGGTTTAGGGGTTAAGGTTTAGGGTTTAGTGTTCAGGGTTAGGGTTTACGATTTAGGGCTTAGGGTTTGGTGGTAAGGGTTTATGGTTTTCTGTTTCGGGTATTGGGTTTACGGTTTACAGTTAGGGTTTACGATTTTGAGTCTAAGATTTAAAGTTTAGGGTTTAGGGTTTAGGGTTCAGGGTTTCAGGTTTTGGGTTTTGGGTTTAGGGTTTAGGGTTTAGGGTTTTACGGGTCTAGGATGTAGTGTTTACAGTTTGGGGTTTAGGGTTACGGTTTAAGGTTTAGGGTTTAGGGTTTAGGGTTTTAGGTTTAGGGTTTAGGGTTTATTGTTATGGGTTTAGTTTTGAGGGTTTAGGATTTCGAGTTTAGGGTTTAGGGTTTAGGGTTTAGGGTTAGGGTTTAGGGCCTAAGTTTTAGGGTTTAGGATTTAGGGTATAAGGTTTATTGTCTAGTGTTTAGGGTATAGAGTTTAGGGTTTTGGGTTTGGGGTTTAGGGTTTAGAGTTTAGTGTTTAGGGTTTAAGGTTTTGGGCCTAGGGTTTGGCGTTTAGGGTTAGGGTTTAGGGTTTCGGGTTTAGGGTTTAGGGTTTAGGATATAGAGTTTTGGATTTGGCATTTAGAGTTTAAGGTTTAGGGTTAGGGTTTAGGTTTAGGGTTTAGGGTTTAGGGTTTAGAGTAAAGGTCTTTGGGTATAGGGCTTAAGGTTTAGGGTTATTGTCTAGTGTCTAGGGTCTATTGTTTAGGGTTTGGGGTTTAGGGTTTAGGTTTTAAGGTTTAAGGTTTACTATTTCGGGTGATGGGTTTACAGTTTAGGGTTAGGGTTTTGGGTTTTGGGTTTAAGATTTAGAGTTTAGGGTTTATGGTTTAGGGTTTAGGGTTTAGGATTTTGGGTTTAGATTTTTGGGTTTAGGTTCTAGAGTTTAGGGTTTAGGGTTTAGGGCTTAGGGTTTAGGGTTTAGGGTTTAGCGTTTTGGGCTCTGGGTTCCGAGCTTAGGGTTTAGGGTCTTAAGATTAGGGTTTAGGGTTTAGGGTTTAGGGTTTCGGGTTTAGGGTTTAGGGTTTCGGGTTTAGGGTTTAGGGTTTAAGGTTTAGGATTTAGGGTGTAGGGTTTACTGTCTAGTGTCTAGGGTCTAAAATTTAGGGTTTGGGATTTAGGGTTTAGGGTTTAGGGTTTAGGGTTTAAGGTTTGGGGCTTAGGGACTCGGGTTTAGGGTTAAGGTTTTGGGTTTTGGGTTTAGGGTTTAGGATTTAGGGTTTAGGCTTTAAGGTTTTGGGTTTTCGGTTTAGGGTTTTAGGTTTTGGGCTTAGGGTTTGGGTTTAGGGTTTAGGGTTTCGAGTTTAGGGGATCGGGTTTATGGTTTAGGGTTTAGGGTTTTTGGGGTTTAGGGTTTGAGGTTTTGGGTTTAGAGTTTTTGGGTTTATGGCGTCAGGTTTTAGGGTTTAGGGTTTTAGGGTTTATGGTTGAGGGTTTAAGGTTTGGCATTTGGGGTTTAGGGTTTAGGGTTTAGGGTTTAGTTTTTAGGTTTTAAGGTTTAGGGTTTATGGTCTAGGGCTTAATGCTTGGGGTTTTGAATTTAGGTTTAGGGCCTAGGGTTTGGCGTTTAGGGTTTCGGGTTAGGGGCTAGGGTTTAGGGTTACGTGATTAGGGTTTAGGGCTTAGGGTTTAGGGTTTAGGGTTTAGGTTTTAGGGTTTAAGGCTTAGGGTTAGGGTTTAGGGTTTGGGGTTTAAGGTAGAGTGTTTGGGGTTTAGGGTTTAAGCTTTTGGGTTTTTTGCTTTGGGTTTCAGGTTTAGGGTTTAGTGTTTAGGGTTAGGGTTTAGGGTTAGGATTTTAGGGCTTTTATGGTTTGGGGTTTAGGGTTTAGGGTTTAAGGTTTAGGGTTTAGGGTTTTGGATTTAGGGTTTTGGGTAAGGGTCTTGTGTTTGTGGTCAATGGTTTAGGATTTGGGGTTTAGGGTTTATGGTTTAGGGTTTAGGGTTTAGGGTTTAAGGCTTGGGGTTTTGGGTTTAGGGTTTAGGGTTTAGGGTTAGGGTTTAGGGTTTAAGGTTTAGGATTTAGGGTTTAGGGCTTACAATTTACGGTTTAGGGCTTAGGTTTAGGGTTTAGGGTTTAGGGTTTAGGGTTTAGGGTTTAGGGTTTAGGGTTTGGGTTTAGCGTTTAGGGTTTAGGGTTTAGGGTTTTGGGTTTAGGGTTTATGGTTTAGGGTTTAGGTTTAAAGGGTTTAGGGTTTAGGGTTTAGGGTTTCACGTTTAGGGTTTAGGATTTAGGGTTAGATTTTGGGTTTAGGGTTTTCTGTTTTAGGGTTTAGGGTATGAAGTTTAGGGTTTAGAGTTTTAGTTTTTAGGTTTCAAGGTTTTAGGGTTCATGGTTTAGGGTTTAGGGTTTACGGTTTAGAGTTTGGGGTTTAGGATTTAGGCTTTAAGGTTTAGTGTTTTGGCTTTAGGGTTTAGGGTTTCGAGTCTAAGGCCTTGCGCTTAGGGTTTAGCGTTTTGGGATTAGGGTTAAGGGTTTAGGGTCTAGGGTTTAAGGTTTACGATTTAGGGTTTAGGGCTTACGGTTCAGGGTTTAGGGCTTACATTTAGGGTTTAGGGTTTAGGGTTTAGGGCTCAGGGTTTAGGTTTTAGGGTTCAGGGTTTTGGATTTAGGGTTTATGATTTAGGGTTAGGGTTTAGGGTTTAGGGTTTAGAGTTTTTTGGGTTTAGGGTTTATGGTTTAGGGTTTTGGTTTTGGGTTTAGGGTTTAGGGTTTAGGGTTTAGGGTTTCTGGTTAGGGTTTAGGATTTAGGGTTTACGGTTTAGGGTTTAGGTTTTTTATTTTTGGGTTTAGGGTTTGCTGTTTAGGGTTTAGAGTTTTACTTTTTTGGTTTTAGTATTTTTGGGTTCACGTTTATGGTTAGGGTTTAGGGTTTAGGGTTTGGGGCTCGGGTTTAGGCTTTTGGGTTTGGTGTTTTGGCTTTAGGGTTTAGGTTTTCGAGTCTTGGGCTTTGGGCTTAGGGTTTCGAGTTCAGGGTTTAGGGTTTAGGGTTTAGTGTTTAGGGTTTACGATTTAGGGTTTAGGGTTTAGGGTTTAGTGATTAGGGTTTAGGGTTTAGGGTTTAGGGTTTAGGGTTTACGATTTAGGGTTTAGGGTTTATGGTTTTGGGGTTAAGGTTTATGGTTTAGTTTTTAGGGTTTAGGGTTTAGGGTTTAGGGCTTGGGATTTTTGATTTAGGGTTTCAGGTTTAGATTTTAAGGTTTGCGGATTCGGGTTTAGGGTTTAGGGTTTAGGGTTAGGGTTTGAGGTTTAGGGTTTAGGATTTTGAGTTTAGGGTTTGGGGCTTATGGTTTAGGGTTTAGGGTTTGGGTTTAGGTTCTAGGGTGTAGGGTTTAAGGCTTAGGGTTTACGGTTTAGTGTTTAGGGTTAGGATTTAGGGTTTAGGGTTTGGGTTTTAAAGTTTTCAGGGATTAGGGTTTAGGTTTTAGGGTTTAGGGTTAGGGTTTAGGGTTTTTAGGGTTTAGGGTTTAGGGTTTTGGGTTTAGGGTTTAGTGTTCAGGGTTAGGGTTTAGGGTTTAGGGCTTAGGGTTTGGGGGTTTGGATTTATGGTTTACTGTTTGGGGTTTTGGATTTAGGGTTTAGGGTTAAGGTTTACAATTTTTGGTTTAGGATTTAAAGTTTAGGGTTTGGGGTTTAGGGTTTAGGGTTTAGGGTTTCAGGTTTTGGGTTTCTGGTCTATGGTCATGGTTTAAAGTTTAGAGTTTAGGGTTTAGGGTTTTACAGGTCTAAGGTGTAGGGTTTACGATCTGGGGTTTAGGGTTATGGTTTAAGGTTCAGGGTTTGGGGTTTAAGGTTTAAGGTTTAGGGTTTAGGGTTTAGGGTGAGGGTTTTGGATTTAGGGTTTAAGGTTTAGAGTTTAGGGTTTTTAGGGTTTAGGGTTTAGGGTTTAGGGTTTAGGGTTTAGGGTTAGGGTTTAGGGTTTAGGGTTCAGTGATTAGGGTTTTGGGCTTATGGTTTGGGGTTTAGGGTTTAGAGTTTAGGGTTTAGGGCTTAGGCTTTTGGGTTTAGGGTTTAGGGTTCAGGATTTAGGGTTTAGGGTTTAGGGTTTAGGGTTTAGGGTTAGGGTTTAGGGTTTAGGGTTTAGTGATTAGGGTTTAGGGCTTATGGTTTAGGGTTTAGGGTTTAGGGTTTAGGGTTTAAGGCTTAGGGTCTCGGGTTTAGGGTTTGGGTTTAGGGTTTTGGGTTTAGGGTTTAGAATTTAGGGCTTTGGATTCAGCGTTTAGGGTTTAACGTTTAGGATTTTGGGTTTAGGTTTAAGGTTTTGGGTTTTAGGTTTTGGGCATCGGGTTTGGCTTTAGGGTTTCAGGTTTAGGGAACGGGTTTATGGTTTAGGGTTTAGGGTTTTTAGGGTTTATGGTTTAGAGTTTTTCGGTTTAGGGTGTCGAGTTTTAGGGTTTACAGTTTAGGGTTTAGTGTTTAGTTTTTTAGGGTTTGCGTTGAGGGTTTAAGGTTTGGGGTTTGGGGTTTGGGGTTTAGGATTTAGGGTTTAGGGGTTAGTTTTTTGGTTTTAGGGTTTAGGGTTTATGGTCTAGGGCTTAGGGCTTGGGGTTTTGAATTTAGGTTTAAGGTCTAGGGTTTGATGTTTAGGGTTTCGGGTTAGGGGCTAGGGTTTAAGGTTGGGTGATTAGGGTTTAGGGCTTAGGTTTTAGGGTTTGGGGTATAGGTTTAGGGTTTAGGGCTTAGGGTTTAGGGTCTAGAGTTTAGGGCATAGGTTTTTTTTTTTTTAGTGTTTAGGGTCTAGGGTTTAGGGTTTATGCTTTAGGGCTTACGGTTTCTAGTATAGGGTTTAGGGTTTGTGGGTTAGGGTTAAGGATTTAGGGTTTGGGGTTTGGGGTTTAGGCTTTAGGTTCTAGGATCAAGGGATTAGGGTTTCGGGTTTAGGGTTTAGTGCTTAGGGTTAAGTGTTTAGGGTTAGGGTTTAGGGTTTATGGTTTAGGGTTTAGGGTTTTCAGGGTTTGGGGTTTAAGTTTTAGGGTTTAGGGTTTTGGGTTCAAGGTTTAGGGTTTAGGGTTTAGGGCTTAGGGATTTGGGTTTAGGGTTTAGAGTTTAGGGTTTAGGGTTTTTGATTTAGGGTTTTGGGTTTGGGGTTTAGGGGTTAGTGTTTATGGTTGGGGTTTTCGGTTTGGGATTTAGGGCTTTAGGGTTTAGGCTTTAGGGTTTATTGTCTAGTGTTTTAAGTCTAGAGTTTGGAGTTTGGGGTTTAGTGTCTACGATTTAGGGTTTAAGGTTTACGATTTCAGGTTTTGGAATTACGATTTTGGGTTAATATTTAGGGTTTAGGGTTTAGGGTTTAGGGTTTAGGGTTCAAGATTTACGGTTTAGGGGTTAGTATTTAGGGTTGGAATTTAGGGTTTAGGGTTTTGAGTTTTGGGTTTAGGGTTTATTATCTAGTGTTTAGGGTCTAGAGATTAGGGTTTGGGGTTTACGGTTTACGGTTTAAGGTTTACGAATCTGGGTTTTGGGTTTACGGTTTAGGTTTAGGGTTTAGGGTTTAGGGTTTAGGGTTTAGGGCTTAGGTTTTAGGGCTTAGGTTCTAGGGTTTAGGGTTTAGGGTTTAGGGTTTATTGTCTAGTGTTTAGGGTCTTGAGTTTATGGTTTGGGGTTTATGGTTTACGGTTTAGGGTTTAAGGTTTACGGCTTTGGCTTTTGGGTTTATGGTTTTGGGTTTTGGGTTTATAATTTAGAGTTTAGGGGTTAGGGTTTAGGGTTTAGGGTTTAGGGTTTAGGGTTTAGGGTTTAAGGTTTAAGATTTAGGGTTTAGGGTTTAGGGTCTAGGGGTTAGTGTTTAGGGTTGGGGTTTACGGTTTGGGGTTTAGGGCTTTAAGGTTTATTGTTTAGGGTTGAGGGTTTAGGGTCTTTTGTCTAGTGTTAGGGTCTAGAGTTTATGGTTTGGGGTTTAGGGTTTAGGGTTAAGGGTTTAAGGTTTACGATTTTGAGTTTTGGGTTTAGGGTTTACGGTTAGGGTTTTGGGTTTTGGGTTTAAGATTAAGAGTTTAGGGTTTAATGGTTAGGGTTTAGGGTTTTGGGTTTAGGGTTTAGGTTCTAGGGATTATGGTTTCGGGTTTAGGGTTTAGTGTTTAGGGTTAGGGTTTAGGGTTAAAGGTTTAGGGTTTTCAGGGGTTGGGGTTTAGGGTATAGGGTTTTCGATTTAGTGTTTAGGGTAGGGTCTTGTGTCTAGGGTCTAGAGTTTAGGATTTGGGCTTAGGGTTTAGGTTTAAGGCTTGGGGCTGATGGTTTATGGTTTAGCGTTAGGGTTTAGGATTTACGATTTAACATTTAGGGTTTTGAGCTTACGGTTTAGGGTGTATGGTTTAGGATTTAGGGTTTAGGTTTAGGGTTTAGGGTTTAGGGTTTCGCGTTTAGGGTTTAGGGTTAGGGTTTAGGGTTCAGGGTTTTGGGTTTATGGTTTTTAGGGTTTAGGGTTTAGGATTTAGGGTTTAGGGTTTAGTGTTTAGGTTCTAGGGTGTGGGGACTAGGGTTTAGGGTTTAGGGCTTCAGGTTTAGGGTTTAGTGTTTAGGGTTACGGTTTTGGGTTTAGGGTTTTCAGGGTGTGGGGTTTGGGGTTTACAGTTTAGGGTTTAGGGTTCAAGGTTTAGGGTTTAGGGTTTACAGTTTTGGGTTTAGGGTTTAGCATTTAAGGTTTGGGGTATAGGGTATAGGGTTTAGTGTTTAGGGTTAGGGTTTAGGGTTTAGAGCTTAGGGTTTGGGGTTTAAGGGTTTGATTTTTGGGTTTATTATCTAGTGTTTAGGGTCTAGAGTTTAGGGTTTTGGGGTTAGGGTTTAGGGTTTGCTATTTTTGGTATTGGGTTTACGGTTTAGGGTTACGGTTTATGAATTTGGGTTTAGGATTTAGAGTTTAGGGTTTAGGGTTTGGGGTTTAGGTTTTGGGGTTTAGGTTCTAGGATTTTGAGTATAGGGTTTGGGGTTGGGTTTAGGGTTTCGGGTTAAGGTTTAGGGTTTAAAGTTTAAGGTTCAGGGTCTTTAGGGTCTAGGGTGTAGGGTTTAAGGTTTTGGGTTTCGATTGGGGTTTAAGATTCAAGGTTTAGGGTTTAGGGTTTAAGGTTTAGGGTTTAGGGTTTAGGGTTTAAGGTTTAGGGTTTAGGGTTTAGGGTTAGGGTTTAGGGTTTAGAGTTTTGGGTTTAGGAAATAGGGTTTAGAGTTTTGGGTTTTTTGGATTTAGGGTTTAGGGTTTAGGGTTAGGGCTTAGGGTTTAGGGTTTAGTGATATGGGTTTCGAGCTTACGTCTTAGGGTTCAGGGTTTTGGGTTTAGGGTTTAAGGTTTAGGGTTTAGGGTTTAGGGTTATGGTTGAAGGTTTAGGGTTTAGGGTTTTAGGGTTAGGGTTTAGGGCTCAGGGTTTAGGTTTAGGGTTTAGGGTTTATTGTTCAGGGTTTAGGCTTTTGGGTTTAAGGTTTAGCGTTTATGGTTTATGGTATGGGTCTGGGGTTTAGGGTTTAGGGTTTAGGGTTAGGGTTTAGGGCCTAGGTTTTAGGGTTTAGGATTAAGTGAATAGGGTTTATTGTCTAGTATTTGGGGTCTATAGTTTAGGGTTTGGGGTTTAGGGTTTAGGGTTTTGGGATTAGAGTTTAGGGTTTAAGGTATGGGGCTTAGGGTTTAGCGTTTAGGGTTAGGGTTTCGGGTTTAGGGTTTAGGGTTAAGGATATAAGGTTTAGGTTTTGGGGTTTAGTGTTTAAGGTTTAGGGTTTAGGGTTTAGGTTTAGGGTTTGGGGTTTAGGGTTTAAGGCTTAAGGTATAGGGTTTAAGGTTTAGGGTTTGTTGTCTAGTGTTTTGGGTCTAGAGTTTAGGGTTTGGGGCTTAGGTTTTAGGGTTTAGGGTTTAATGTTTTCGATTTCGGGTTTTGGGTTTATGGTTTACGATTAGGGTTTTGGGTTTAAGATTTAGAGTTTAGGGTTTAGAGTTTAGAGTTTAGGAGTTTGGGTTTAGGTTTCAGGATTTAGGTTCTAGAGTTTAGTGATTAGGGTTTGGGGCTTAGGGTTTACGGTTTAGGGTTTGGGGTTTAGGGCTCTGAGCTCAGTGTTTAGGGTTTAGGGTTTAGGGATTAGGGTTTAGGGTTTAGGATTTCAGGTTTAGTGTTTGCGGTTTAGGGTTTAGGGTAAGGGTCTAGGGTTTCGTGCTTATGGTTTAGGGTTTAGGGTTTAGGTTTAGAGTTTAATATTCATGGTTTCGGGCTTAGGGTTTAGCGTTTAGGGTTAGGGTTAACGGTTTATGGTTTAGGGTTTAGGGTTTAGGGTTTAAGATATAGTGTTTAGGATTTGGGGTTTAGGGTTTAAGGATTAGGGTTTGGGGTTTAGGTTTAGGGTTTGGGGCTTAGGGTATAGGGTTTAGGGTTTATTTTCTAGTGTTTAGGGTCTAGAATTTAGGGTTTGGGGTTTAGGGTTTACGTTTAGTGTTTAAGGTTTACGATTTCGGGTATTGGGTTTATGGTTTAGGGTTAGGGTTTAGTGTTTTGGGTTTAAGATTTAGGGTTTAGGGTTTAGGGTTTAGAATTTAGGATTTAGGTTTTAGGGTTTAGGTTCTAGAGTTTAGGGTTTAGGATTTAGGGCTTAGGGTTTAGGGGTTTAGGATTAGGGGTTTAGGGCTTAGGGCTCATGGTTTAGGGTTTAGGGTTTAAGGTTTAGGGTTTAGGGTTTGCGGATAAGGGTTTAGGGTTTAGGGTTTCGGATTTAGTGTTTAGGGTTTAGGGTTTGGGTCTAGTGTTTTGGGTTTAGGGTGTAGGGTTTAGGGTTAGGGTTTAGGGTTTAGGGTTTAGGATTTAGGGATTAGGTTTTAGGTTTTAGGATTTAGGGTATAGGGTTTATTGTCTTCTGTTTAGGGTCTTAAGTTTACGGTTTGGGGTTTAGGGTCTAGGGTTTGGGGTTTATGGTTTGGAGCTTAGGGTTTAGGGTTTAGGGTTAGGGTTTAGGGTTTAGGGTTTAGGGTTTAAGGTTTTGGGTTTTGGGTTTAGGTTTATGGTTTTGGGTTTTGGGTTTTGGGCTAAGGGTTTAGGATTTAGGGTTTAGGGATTGGGTTTTAGGGTTTAGGGTTTAAGGTTTAGTTTTTAGGGTTTAGGGTTAGGGTTTAGGGTTTTTAGGGTTTAGGGTTTATCGTTTTTGGTTTAGGGTTTAACGGTTTTGGGTTTAGGGTTTAACGGTTTTAGGTTTAGAGTTCAGTGTTTAGGGTTTAGGGTTTAGGGTTTTAGGGTTTAGGATTTGGGGTTTAGGGTTTAGGGTTTCTGGTTTAGGGTTTAGGGTTTAGGTTTTAGTATTTAGCGTTTAGGGTTAAGGTTTTGCGTTTAGGGTTTAGGGTTTAGGGTTTTTAGGATTTAGGGTTTTTAGCGTTTGGGGTTTGTGGTTTAGGGTTTTGGGTTTAACAGTTTTGGGTTTTGGGTTTTGCGTTCGGGATTTAGGGTTTTTGGTTTTAGGGTTTTGGGTTTAGGTTTTTGGATTTGGGGTTTAGGGTTTGCGGTTTAGTTTATTGGTTTTATGGTTTAGGGTTTCGGGTCTAAGGCTTAGGGCTTGGGGTTTTGAATTTAGGTTTAGGGTCTAGTGTTTAGTGTTCAGGGTTTAGGGTTAGGGCCTAGGGTCTAGGGTTTAGTGATTAGGGTTTAGGGCTTTGGGTTTTGGGTTTTGGGTTCGTGTTCTGGGTTTAGGGTTTAGAGTTTAGGGCTTAAGGTTTAGGGTTTTGGGTTTAGGGCTTAGGGTTTAGGGTTTAGGGTCTTGAGTTTAGGGTATAGGGTTTATTGTTTAGTGTTTAGGGTCTAGGGTTTAGGGTTTGGGGTTTAGGATTTAGGGTTTAGGGTTTATGGTTTAGGGTTTACGATTTCACGTATAGGGTTTAGGGTTTAGGGTTGGAGTTTAAGGTTTAGGGTTTAGAATTTAGAGTTTAGGGTTTAGGGTTTAGGGTTTATGGTTTAGGGTTTAAAGTTGAGGGTTTATGTTCTAGGGTCAAGGGATTAGGGTTTAGGGTTTAGGGTTAAGTTTTTAGGGTTAGGGTTTAGGGTTTAGGGTTTTCAGGGTTTGGGGTTTAGGGTTTAGGGTTCAGGGTTTAGGGTTCAAGGTTTAGGGTTTAGGGTTTAGGGCTTAGGTTTTAGGGTTTAGGGTTTAGGATTTAGGGTTTAGGGGTTAGTATTTTAGATTGGGGTTTAGGGTTTAGGGTTTTGGGCTTTAGGGTTTAGGGTTTAGAGTTTATTGTCTGGTGTTTAGGGTTGGGGTTTTGGGTTTAGGGTTTAGGGTTTATTACAGACCCAATAACATTACAACAAATTATAAATGTGTCGAGGTCTTCACTTCTCTTCAGGTTGCCGCATGCCATTATGTGAACTAGTCAATGAGAAACTGCACACAAACTTGGCGACCATTAAATACCTGAGTATTTTTTATCTTCAAAACAGGGTATGACCTATGGGGTCAACAATCTCTCCATTTTTTATGATGACAAATACTTGCCTACTTCTCCCCCTTTTGGCAACAACAAAAATGACCTACATATAACATTTAAGTATATAGGCAAATAAGAGGTAACTATCATACAAATATGGTTTTGGGAAATCTTGAAAAAAATTTGGTAGAATGCCGTTTGAAAATAGAACATTTTCCAAAAGAATATTTGTATAAAAATGACCTGGTTCAGTTCAAATGTAAAATTTATCCTTAACAAACAACTCGACCAGTCCAGTATGATGAAGATATAAAATAGAAATATAACTTTCAATCATTCACGAAATATAATAGCCATACAATGTAAAATGAATGACGAAGATAACCTCAGCAATTAAGCACAGAAACAATAAAACTTGTCATTTAAATGATTTAAATGACATGACCAACATGATTAGACCAACAATATACACAAAACATTGCAATTTAAATCATAACATAAGACCCGTGAAAGATTTGAGTTAAAAGAACACGACATATGATACCAAATAGAAGGTTTGAGTATAAAACAATCTAACTAGTTCGTATGCATTTCATGTAAGATCCATGAACGAGTTAAAAAAAATGTATGTATGTATATATATATAATAAATATTCTCCTTTGATATTTGCAAAAAGTATTGGGGGTTGCTTGCTGGAAAAGTAAGATCTTAATTTAAAACTCATGCAAGCTTAATTTTTCTGGTGAATATTTAAGCATAAAACATCTCATGACCAAAAAAATACAACCATATGAAATTTAAAGATATATTCGAAGATAAAAACAAAATCATATGGCAACACAAATGATTGTGGCAGAAACAACATATTTCAAATTATGATTTTCAGTAAGAGCTTTACATTTTAGCACGTGCCACAATGAATTCACAATAGATCTAAGCTAAACATATGGGTAAGCAAAACAGGGTAGTAATTTAATGCTCAGATGCTCTCCCTTTCAATTTGAGTACGTGCTTAGATTCTTTAACTACTTTTACTAACCAAAGATTAATTTCATTATGCTTAGTAGTATAAGCCATCAATCCAAATCTTTTAAATCAACTATACCGAGCATTTTTCAATTAAATATTATCACTTGATTAGAGTTTGGGTTTAGGGTTTAGGGTTTAGGGTTTAGGATTTAGTGTTTAGGGTTAGGGTTTAAGGTTTAGGGTTTAGGGCTTAGAGTTTAGGGTTTAGGGTTTAGGGTTCAGGGTTTACTGTTTATTGTCTAGTGTTTAGGGTCTTGAGTTTAGGATTTGAGGTTTACGGTTTTGGGTTTTGGGTTTACGGTTTAGGGTTAGGGTTTAGGGTTTTGGGCTTGGGATTTAGAGTTTAGGGTTTATGGATTAGGGTTTAGGTTTTAGGGTTTAGGTTCTAGGGTCTAGGGTTTAGGGTTTAGGGTTTAGGTTCTAGAGTTTAGGGTTTAGGATTTAGGGCTTAGGGTTTATGGGTTTAGGATTAGGGGTTTAGGGCTTAGGGCTCATGGTTTAGGGTTTAGGGTTTAAGGTTTAGGGTTTAGGGTTTGCGGATAAAGGTTTAGGGTTTAGGGTTTCGGATTTAGTGTTTAGGGTTTAGGGTTTGGGTCTAGTGTTTTGGGTTTAGGGTGTAGGGTTTAGGGTTAGGGTTTAGGGTTAAGGGTTTAGGATTTAGGGATTAGGTTTTAGGTTTTAGGATTTAGGGTATAGGGTTTATTGTCTTCTGTTTAGGGTCTTAAGTTTACGGTTTGGGGTTTAGGGTCTAGTGTTTGGGGTTTATGGTTTGGAGCTTAGGGTTTAGGGTTTGGGGTTAGGGTTTAGTGTTTTGGGATTTGGGTTAAGCGTTTAGGGTCTAGGGTCTAGGGTTTAAGATTTAGGGTTTAGGATTTGGGGTTTAGGGCTTACGGTTCAGGGTTTAGGGCTTACATTTAGGGTTCAGGGTTTAGGGTTTAGGGCTCAAGGTTTAGGTTTTAGGGTTCAGGGTATCGGGTTTAGGGTTTATGACTTTGGGTTAGGGTTTAGGGTTTATGGTTTAGGATTTTTTGGGTTTAGGGTTTATGGTTTAGGGTTTAGGGTTTAGAGTTTCGAGTTTAGGGTTTAGGATTTAGGGTTTGAGGTTTTCTGTTTTTTGGGTTTAGGGTTTGCTGTTTGGGGTTTAGAGTTTTAGTTTTTAGGTTTTAGTATTTTTGGGTTCACGATTTATGGTTTAGGTTTTTGGGTTTAGGGTTTGGGGTTTGGGTTTAGGCTTTAGGCTTTAGGGCTTGGTGTTTTGGCTTTAGGGTTTAGGTTTTCGAGTCTAGGGCTTTGGGCTTAGGGTTTCGAGTTTAGGGTTTAGGGTTTAGTGTTTAGGGTTTAGGGTTTAGGGTTTAGGATTTAGGGTTTAGGGTTTACGGTTTAGTGATTAGGGTTTAGGGCTTAGGTTTTAGGGTTTAGGGTTTACGATTGAGGGTTTAGGGTTTACGGTTTTGGGCTTAAGGTTTATGGTTTAGTTTTTAGGGTTTAGGGTTTAGGGTTTAGGGCTTGGGGTTTTGGATTTAGGGTTTCATGTTTAGATTTTAGGGTTTGCGGTTTCGGGTTTTGGGTTTAGGGTTAGGGTTTGAGGTCTAGGGTTTTGGATTTAGAGTTTAGGGTTTGGGGCTTATGGTTTAGGGTTTAGGGTTTAGGGTTTTTGGTTTAGGTTCAAGTGTGTAGGGTTTTGGGCTTAGGGTTGACGGTTTAGTGTTAAGAGTTTTCAGGGATTGGGGTTTAGGTTTAGGGTTTAGGGTTTAGGGGTTAAGGTTTAGGGTTTAGTGTTCAGGGTTAGGGTTTACGATTTAGGGCTTAGGGTTTGGGTGTAAGGGTTTATGGTTTTCTGTTTCGGGTATTGGGTTTACGGTTTACAGTTAAGGTTTACGATTTTGAGTCTAAGATTTAAAGTTTAGGGTTTAGGGTTTAGGGTTCAGGGTTTCAGGTTTTGGGTTTTGGGTTTAGGGTTTAGAGTTTAGGGTTTAGGGTTTTACGGGTCTAGGATGTAGTGTTTACAGTTTGGGGTTTAGGGTTACGGTTTAAGGTTTAGGGTTTAGGGTTTAGGGTTTTAGGTTTAGGGTTTAGGGTTTATTGTTATGGTTTAAGGTTTAGGGTTTAGGGTTTACAGTTTAGGGTTTAAGATTTTGGGCTCAGGGTTTAGGGTCTAGTTTTGAGGGTTTAGGATTTCGAGTTTAGGGTTTAGGGTTTAGGGTTTAGGGCTCAAGGTTTAGGTTTTAGGGTTCAGGGTATCGGGTTTAGGGTTTATGACTTTGGGTTAGGGTTTAAGGTTTATGGTTTAGGCTTTTTTGGGTTTAGGGTTTATGGTTTAGGGTTTAGGGTTTAGAGTTTCGAGTTTAGGGTTTAGGATTTAGGGTTTGAGGTTTTCTGTTTTTTGGGTTTAGGGTTTGCTGTTTGGGGTTTAGAGTTTTAGTTTTTAGGTTTTAGTATTTTTGGGTTCACGATTTATGGTTTAGGTTTTTGGGTTTAGGGTTTGGGGTTTGGGTTTAGGCTTTAGGCTTTAGGGCTTGGTGTTTTGGCTTTAGGGTTTAGGTTTTCGAGTCTAGGGCTTTGGGCTTAGGGTTTCGAGTTTAGGGTTTAGGGTTTAGTGTTTAGGGTTTAGGGTTTAGGGTTTAGGATTTAGGGTTTAGGGTTTACGGTTTAGTGATTAGGGTTTAGGGCTTAGGTTTTAGGGTTTAGGGTTTACGATTGAGGGTTTAGGGTTTACGGTTTTGGGCTTAAGGTTTATGGTTTAGTTTTTAGGGTTTAGGGTTTAGGGTTTAGGGCTTGGGGTTTTGGATTTAGGGTTTCATGTTTAGATTTTAGGGTTTGCTGTTTCGGGTTTTGGGTTTAGGGTTAGGGTTTGAGGTCTAGGGTTTTGGATTTAGAGTTTAGGGTTTGGGGCTTATGGTTTAGGGTTTAGGGTTTAGGGTTTTTGGTTTAGGTTCAAGTGTGTAGGGTTTTGGGCTTAGGGTTGACGGTTTAGTGTTAAGAGTTTTCAGGGATTGGGGTTTAGGTTTAGGGTTTAGGGTTTAGGGGTTAAGGTTTAGGGTTTAGTGTTCAGGGTTAGGGTTTACGATTTAGGGCTTAGGGTTTGGGTGTAAGGGTTTATGGTTTTCTGTTTCGGGTATTGGGTTTACGGTTTACAGTTAGGGTTTACGATTTTGAGTCTAAGATTTAAAGTTTAGGGTTTAGGGTTTAGGGTTCAGGGTTTCAGGTTTTGGGTTTTGGGTTTAGGGTTTAGAGTTTAGGGTTTAGGGTTTTACGGGTCTAGGATGTAGTGTTTACAGTTTGGGGTTTAGGGTTACGGTTTAAGGTTTAGGGTTTAGGGTTTAGGGTTTTAGGTTTAGGGTTTAGGGTTTATTGTTATGGTTTAAGGTTTAGGGTTTAGGGTTTACAGTTTAGGGTTTAAGATTTTGGGCTCAGGGTTTAGGGTCTAGTTTTGAGGGTTTAGGATTTCGAGTTTAGGGTTTAGGGTTTAGGGTTTAGGGTTAGGGTTTAGGGCCTAAGTTTTAGGGTTTAGGATTTAGGGTATAAGGTTTATTGTCTAGTGTTTAGGGTATAGAGTTTAGGGTTTTGGGTTTGGGGTTTAGGGTTTAGAGTTTAGTGTTTAGGGTTTAAGGTTTTGGGCCTAGGGTTTGGCGTTTAGGGTTAGGGTTTAGGGTTTCGGGTTTAGGGTTTAGGGTTTAGGATATAGAGTTTTGGATTTGGCATTTAGAGTTTAAGGTTTAGGGTTAGGGTTTAGGTTTAGGTTTAGGGTTTAGGGTTTAGGGTTTAGAGTAAAGGTCTTTGGGTATAGGGCTTAAGGTTTAGGGTTATTGTCTAGTGTCTAGGGTCTATTGTTTAGGGTTTGGGGTTTAGGGTTTAGGTTTTAAGGTTTAAGGTTTACTATTTCGGGTGATGGGTTTACAGTTTAGGGTTAGGGTTTTGGGTTTTGGGTTTAAGATTTAGAGTTTAGGGTTTATGGTTTAGGGTTTAGGGTTTAGGATTTTGGGTTTAGATTTTTGGGTTTAGGTTCTAGAGTTTAGGGTTTAGGGTTTAGGGCTTAGGGTTTAGGGTTTAGGGTTTAGCGTTTTGGGCTCTGGGTTCCGAGCTTAGGGTTTAGGGTCTTAAGATTAGGGTTTAGGGTTTAGGGTTTCGGGTTTAGGGTTTAGGGTTTCGGGTTTAGGGTTTAGGGTTTAAGGTTTAGGATTTAGGGTGTAGGGTTTACTGTCTAGTGTCTAGGGTCTAAAATTTAGGGTTTGGGATTTAGGGTTTAGGGTTTAGGGTTTAGGGTTTAAGGTTTGGGGCTTAGGGACTCGGGTTTAGGGTTAAGGTTTTGGGTTTTGGGTTTAGGGTTTAGGATTTAGGGTTTAGGCTTTAAGGTTTTGGGTTTTCGGTTTAGGGTTTTAGGTTTTGGGCTTAGGGTTTGGGTTTAGGGTTTAGGGTTTCGAGTTTAGGGGATCGGGTTTATGGTTTAGGGTTTAGGGTTTTTAGGGTTTAGGGTTTGAGGTTTTGGGTTTAGAGTTTTTGGGTTTATGGCGTCAGGTTTTAGGGTTTAGGGTTTAGGGTTTAGGGCTTTAGGGTTTATGGTTGAGGGTTTAAGGTTTGGCATTTGGGGTTTAGGGTTTAGGGTTTAGGGTTTAGTTTTTAGGTTTTAAGGTTTAGGGTTTATGGTCTAGGGCTTAATGCTTGGGGTTTTGAATTTAGGTTTAGGGCCTAGGGTTTGGCGTTTAGGGTTTCGGGTTAGGGGCTAGGGTTTAGGGTTACGTGATTAGGGTTTAGGGCTTAGGGTTTAGGGTTTAGGGTTTAGGTTTTAGGGTTTAAGGCTTAGGGTTTAGGGTTTAGGGTTTGGGGTTTAAGGTAGAGTGTTTGGGGTTTAGGGTTTAAGGTTTTGGGTTTTTTGCTTTGGGTTTCAGGTTTAGGGTTTAGTGTTTAGGGTTAGGGTTTAGGGTTAGGATTTTAGGGTTTTTATGGTTTGGGGTTTAGGGTTTAGGGTTTAAGGTTTAGGGTTTAGGGTTTTGGATTTAGGGTTTTGGGTAAGGGTCTTGTGTTTGTGGTCAATGGTTTAGGATTTGGGGTTTAGGGTTTATGGTTTAGGGTTTAGGGTTTAGGGTTTAAAGCTTGGGGTTTAGGGTTTAGGGTTTAGGGTTTAGGGTTAGGGTTTAGGGTTTAAGGTTTAGGATTTAGGGTTTAGGGCTTACAATTTACGGTTTAGGGCTTAGGTTTAGGGTTTAGGGTTTAGGGTTTAGGGCTTAGGGTTTAGGGTTTAGGGTTTGGGTTTAGCGTTTAGGGTTTAGGGTTTAGGGCCTTTTGGGTTTAGGGTTTATGGTTTAGGGTTTAGGTTTAAAGGGTTTAGGGTTTCACGTTTAGGGTTTAGGATTTAGGGTTAGATTTTGGGTTTAGGGTTTTCTGTTTTAGGGTTTAGGGTATGAAGTTTAGGGTTTAGAGTTTTAGTTTTTAGGTTTCAAGGTTTTAGGGTTCATGGTTTAGGGTTTAGGGTTTAGGGTTTACGGTTTAGAGTTTGGGGTTTAGGATTTAGGCTTTAAGGTTTAGTGTTTTGGCTTTAGGGTTTAGGGTTTCGAGTCTAAGGCCTTGCGCTTAGGGTTTAGCGTTTTGGGATTAGGGTTAAGGGTTTAGGGTCTAGGGTTTAAGGTTTACGATTTAGGGTTTAGGGCTTACGGTTCAGGGTTTGGGGCTTACATTTAGGGTTTAGGGTTTAGGGTTTAGGGCTCAGGGTTTAGGTTATAGGGTTCAGGGTTTTGGATTTAGGGTTTATGATTTAGGGTTAGGGTTTAGGGTTTAGGGTTTAGGCTTTTTTGGGTTTAGGGTTTATGGTTTAGGGTTTTGGTTTTAAGGATTTAGGGTTTAGGGTTTAGAGTTTCGAGTTTAGGGTTTAGGATTTAGGGTTACGATTTAGGGTTTGAGGTTTTTTATTTTTGGGTTTAGGGTTTGCTGTTTAGGGTTTAGAGTTTTACTTTTTTGGTTTTAGTATTTTTGGGTTCACGATTTATGGTTTAGGGTTTAGGGTTTAGGGTTTGGGGCTCGGGTTTAGGCTTTTGGGTTTGGTGTTTTGGCTTTAGGGTTTAGGTTTTCGAGTCTTGGGCTTTGGGCTTAGGGTTTCGAGTTCAGGGTTTAGGGTTTAGGGTTTAGTGTTTAGGGTTTACGATTTAGGGTTTAGGGTTTAGGGTTTAGTGATTAGGGTTTAGGGCTTAGGGTTTAGGGTTTAGGGTTTAGGGTTTACGATTTAGGGTTTAGGGTTTATGGTTTTGGGGTTAAGGTTTATGGTTTAGTGTTTAGGGTTTAGGGTTTAGGGTTTAGGGCTTGGGATTTTTGATTTAGGGTTTCAGGTTTAGATTTTAAGGTTTGCGGATTCGGGTTTAGGGTTTAGGGTTTAGGGTTAGGGTTTGAGGTTTAGGGTTTAGGATTTTGAGTTTAGGGTTTGGGGCTTATGGTTTAGGGTTTAGGGTTTTGGGTTTAGGTTCTAGGGTGTAGGGTTTAAGGCTTAGGGTTTACGGTTTAGTGTTTAGGGTTAGGATTTAGGGTTTAGGGTTTGGGTTTTAAAGTTTTCAGGGATTAGGGTTTAGGTTTTAGGGTTTAGGGTTAGGGTTCAAGGTTTAGGATTTAGGGTTTAGGGTTTAGGGTTTTGGGTTTAGGGTTTAGTGTTCAGGGTTAGGGTTTAGGGTTTAGGGCTTAGGGTTTGGGGGTTTGGATTTATGGTTTACTGTTTGGGGTTTTGGATTTAGGGTTTAGGGTTAAGGTTTACAATTTTTGGTTTAGGATTTAAAGTTTAGGGTTTGGGGTTTAGGGTTTAGGGTTTAGGGTTTCAGGTTTTGGGTTTCTGGTCTATGGTCATGGTTTAAAGTTTAGAGTTTAGGGTTTAGGGTTTTACAGGTCTAAGGTGTAGGGTTTACGATCCGGGGTTTAGGGTTATGGTTTAAGGTTTAGGGTTTGGGGTTTAAGGTTTAAGGTTTAGGGTTTAGGGTTTAGGGTGAGGGTTTTGGGTTTAGGGTTTAAGGTTTAGAGTTTAGGGTTTTTAGGGTTTAGGGTTTAGGGTTTAGGGTTTAGGGTTAGGGTTTAGGGTTTAGGGTTCAGTGATTAGGGTTTTGGGCTTATGGTTTGGGGTTTAGGGTTTAGAGTTTAGGGTTTAGGGCTTAGGCTTTTGGGTTTAGGGTTTAGGGTTCAGGATTTAGGGTTTAGGGTTTAGGGTTTAGGGTTTAGGGTTAGGGTTTAGGGTTTAGGGTTTAGTGATTAGGGTTTAGGGCTTATGGTTTAGGGTTTAGGGTTTAGGGTTTAGGGTTTAGGGTTTAAGGCTTAGGGTCTCGGGTTTAGGGTTTGGGTTTAGGGTTTTGGGTTTAGGGCTTAGAATTTAGGGCTTTGGATTCAGCGTTTAGGGTTTAATGTTTAGGATTTTGGGTTTAGGTTTAAGGTTTTGGGTTTTAGGTTTTGGGCATCGGGTTTGGCTTTAGGGTTTCAGGTTTAGGGAACGGGTTTATGGTTTAGGGTTTAGGGTTTTTAGGGTTTATGGTTTAGAGTTTTTCGGTTTAGGGTGTCGAGTTTTAGGGTTTACAGTTTAGGGTTTAGGGTTTAGTTTTTTAGGGTTTGCGTTAAGGGTTTAAGGTTTGGGGTTTGGGGTTTGGGGTTTAGGATTTAGGGTTTAGTTTTTTGGTTTTAAGGTTTAGGGTTTATGGTCTAGGGCTTAGGGCTTGGGGTTTTGAATTTAGGTTTAAGGTCTAGGGTTTGGTGTTTAGGGTTTCGGGTTAGGGGCTAGGGTTTAAGGTTGGGTGATTAGGGTTTAGGGCTTAGGGTTTAGGGTTTAGGGTTTGGGGTATAGGTTTAGGGTTTAGGGCTTAGGGTTTAGGGTCTAGAGTTTAGGGCATAGGTTTTTTTGTTTAGTGTTTAGGGTCTAGGGTTTAGGGTTTATGCTTTAGGGCTTACGGTTTCTAGTATAGGGTTTAGGGTTTGTGGGTTAGGGTTAAGGATTTAGGGTTTGGGGTTTGGGGTTTAGGCTTTAGGTTCTAGGATCAAGGGATTAGGGTTTCGGGTTTAGGGTTTAGTGCTTAGGGTTAAGTGTTTAGGGTTAGGGTTTAGGGTTTATGGTTTAGGGTTTAGGGTTTAGGGTTTGGGGTTTAAGTTTAGGGTTTAGGGTTTAGGGTTCAAGGTTTAGGGTTTAGGGTTTAGGGCTTAGGGATTTGGGTTTAGGGTTTAGAGTTTAGGGTTTAGGGTTTTTGATTTAGGGTTTTGGGTTTAGGGTTTAGGGGTTAGTGTTTAGGGTTGGGGTTTTCGGTTTGGGATTTAGGGCTTTAGGGTTTAGGCTTTAGGGTTTATTGTCTAGTGTTTTAAGTCTAGAGTTTGGAGTTTGGGGTTTAGTGTCTACGATTTAGGGTTTAAGGTTTACGATTTCAGGTTTTGGAATTACGATTTTGGGTTAATATTTAGGGTTTAGGGTTTAGGGTTTAGGGTTTAGGGTTCAAGATTTACGGTTTAGGGGTTAGTATTTAGGGTTGGGATTTAGGGTTTAGGGTTTTGAGTTTTGGGTTTAGGGTTTATTATCTAGTGTTTAGGGTCTAGAGATTAGGGTTTGGGGTTTACGGTTTACGGTTTAAGGTATACGAATTTGGGTTTTGGGTTTACGGTTTAGGTTTAGGGTTTAGGGTTTATGGTTTAAGACTTAGAGTTTAGTGCTTAGGGTTTAGGGTTTAGGGTTTAGGTTTTAGGGCTTAGGTTCTAGGGTTTAGGGTTTAGGGTTTAGGGTTTATTATCTAGTGTTTAGGGTCTTGAGTTTATGGTTTGGGGTTTATGGTTTACGGTTTAGGGTTTAAGGTTTACGGCTTTGGCTTTTGGGTTTATGGTTTTGGGTTTTGGGTTTATGATTTAGAGTTTAGGGGTTAGGGTTTAGGGTTTAGGGTTTAGGGTTTAAGGTTTAGGATTTAGGGTTTAGGGTTTAGGGTCTAGGGGTTAGTGTTTAGGGTTGGGGTTTACGGTTTGGGGTTTAGGGCTTTAAGGTTTATTGTTTAGGGTTGAGGGTTTAGGGTCTATTGTCTAGTGTTAGGGTCTAGAGTTTATGGTTTGGGGTTTAGGGTTTAGGGTTAAGGGTTTAAGGTTTACGATTTCGAGTTTTGGGTTTAGGGTTTACGGTTAGGGTTTTGGGTTTTGGGTTTAAGATTAAGAGTTTAGGGTTTAATGATTAGGGTTTAGGGTTTTGGGTTTAGGGTTTAGGTTCTAGGGATTATGGTTTCGGGTTTAGGGTTTAGTGTTTAGGGTTAGGGTTTAGGGTTAAAGGTTTAGGGTTTTCAGGGTTTGGGGTTTAGGGTTTAAGGTTTAGGGTATAGGGTTTTCGATTTAGTGTTTAGGGTAGGGTCTTGTGTCTAGGGTCTAGAGTTTAGGATTTGGGCTTAGGGTTTAGGTTTAAGGCTTGGGGCTGATGGTTTATGGTTTAGCGTTAGGGTTTAGGATTTACGATTTAACATTTAGGGTTTTGAGCTTACGGTTTAGGGTGTATGGTTTAGGATTTAGGGTTTAGGTTTAGGGTTTAGGGTTTAGGGTTTCGCGTTTAGGGTTTAGGGTTAGGGTTTAGGGTTCAGGGTTTTGGGTTTATGGTTTTTAGGGTTTAGGGTTTAGGATTTAGGGTTTAGGGTTTAGTGTTTAGGTTCTAGGGTGTGGGGACTAGGGTTTAGGGTTTAGGGCTTCAGGTTTAGGGTTTAGTGTTTAGGGTTACGGTTTAGGGTTTAGGGTTTTCAGGGTGTGGGGTTTGGGGTTTACAGTTTAGGGTTTAGGGTTTAGGGTTTACAGTTTTGGGTTTAGGGTTTAGCATTTAAGGTTTGGGGTATAGGGTATAGGGTTTAGTGTTTAGGGTTAGGGTTTAGGGTTTAGAGCTTAGGGTTTGGGGTTTAAGGGTTTGATTTTTGGGTTTATTATCTAGTGTTTAGGGTCTAGAGTTTAGGGTTTTGGGGTTAGGGTTTAGGGTTTGCTGTTTCTGGTATTGGGTTTACGGTTTAGGGTTACGGTTTATGAATTTGGGTTTAGGATTTAGAGTTTAGGGTTTAGGGTTTGGGGTTTAGGTTTTGGGGTTTAGGTTCTAGGATTTTGAGTATAGGGTTTGGGGTTGGGTTTAGGGTTTCGGGTTAAGGTTTAGGGTTTAAAGTTTAAGGTTCAGGGTCTTTAGGGTCTAGGGTGTAGGGTTTAAGGTTTTGGGTTTCGATTGGGGTTTAAGATTCAAGGTTTAGGGTTTAGGGTTAAGGTTTAGGGTTTAGGGTTTAGGGTTTAAGGTTTAGGGTTTAGGGTTTAGGGTTAGGGTTTAGGGTTTAGAGTTTTGGGTTTAGGAAATAGGGTTTAGAGTTTTGGGTTTTTTGGATTTAGGGTTTAGGGTTTAGGGTTAGGGCTTAGGGTTTAGGGTTTAGTGATATGGGTTTCGAGCTTACGTCTTAGGGTTCAGGGTTTTGGGTTTAGGGTTTAAGGTTTAGGGTTAGGGTTTAGGGTTATGGTTGAAGGTTTAGGGTTTAGGGTTTTAGGGTTAGGGTTTAGGGCTCAGGGTTTAGGTTTAGGGTTTAGGGTTTATTGTTCAGGGTTTAGGCTTTTGGGTTTAAGGTTTAGCGTTTATGGTTTATGGTATGGGTCTGGGGTTTAGGGTTTAGGGTTTAGGGTTAGGGTTTAGGGCCTAGGTTTTAGGGTTTAGGATTAAGTGAATAGGGTTTATTGTCTAGTATTTGGGGTCTATAGTTTAGGGTTTGGGGTTTAGGGTTTAGGGTTTTGGGATTAGAGTTTAGGGTTTAAGGTATGGGGCTTAGGGTTTAGCGTTTAGGGTTAGGGTTTCGGGTTTAGGGTTTAGGGTTAAGGATATAAGGTTTAGGTTTTGGGGTTTAGTGTTTAAGGTTTAGGGTTTAGGGTTTAGGTTTAGGGTTTGGGGTTTAGGGTTTAAGGCTTAAGGTATAGGGTTTAAGGTTTAGGGTTTGTTGTCTAGTGTTTTGGGTCTAGAGTTTAGGGTTTGGGGCTTAGGTTTTAGGGTTTAGGGTTTAATGTTTTCGATTTCGGGTTTTGGGTTTATGGTTTACGATTAGGGTTTTGGGTTTAAGATTTTGAGTTTAGGGTTTAGAGTTTAGAGTTTAGGGTTTAGGAGTTTGGGTTTAGGTTTCAGGATTTAGGTTCTAGAGTTTAGTGATTAGGGTTTGGGGCTTAGGGTTTACGGTTTAGGGTTTGGGGTTTAGGGCTCTGAGCTCAGTGTTTAGGGTTTAGGGTTTAGGGATTAGGGTTTAGGGTTTAGGATTTCAGGTTTAGTGTTTGCGGTTTAGGGTTTAGGGTAAAGGTCTAGGGTTTCGTGTTTATGGTTTAGGGTTTAGGGTTTAGGTTTAGAGTTTAATATTCATGGTTTCGGGCTTAGGGTTTAGCGTTTAGGGTTAGGGTTAACGGTTTATGGTTTAGGGTTTAGGGTTTAGGGTTTAAGATATAGTGTTTAGGATTTGGGGTTTAGGGTTTAAGGATTAGGGTTTGGGGTTTAGGTTTAGGGTTTGGGGCTTAGGGTATAGGGTTTAGGGTTTATTTTCTAGTGTTTAGGGTCTAGAATTTAGGGTTTGGGGTTTAGGGTTTACGTTTAGTGTTTAAGGTTTACGATTTCGGGTATTGGGTTTATGGTTTAGGGTTAGGGTTTAGTGTTTTGGGTTTAAGATTTAGGGTTTAGGGTTTAGGGTTTAGAATTTAGGATTTAGGTTTTAGGGTTTAGGTTCTAGAGTTTAGGGTTTAGGATTTAGGGCTTAGGGTTTAGGGGTTTAGGATTAGGGGTTTAGGGCTTAGGGCTCATGGTTTAGGGTTTAGGGTTTAAGGTTTAGGGTTTAGGGTTTGCGGATAAGGGTTTAGGGTTTAGGGTTTCGGATTTAGTGTTTAGGGTTTAGGGTTTGGGTCTAGTGTTTTGGGTTTAGGGTGTAGGGTTTAGGGTTAGGGTTTAGGGTTTAGGGTTTAGGATTTAGGGATTAGGTTTTAGGTTTTAGGATTTAGGGTATAGGGTTTATTGTCTTCTGTTTAGGGTCTTAAGTTTACGGTTTGGGGTTTAGGGTCTAGGGTTTGGGGTTTATGGTTTGGAGCTTAGGGTTTAGGGTTTAGGGTTAGGGTTTAGGGTTTAGGGTTTAGGGTTTAAGGTTTTGGGTTTTGGGTTTAGGTTTATGGTTTTGGGTTTTGGGTTTTGGGCTAAGGGTTTAGGATTTAGGGTTTAGGGATTGGGTTTTAGGGTTTAGGGTTTAAGGTTTAGTTTTTAGGGTTTAGGGTTAGGGTTTAGGGTTTTTAGGGTTTAGGGTTTATCGTTTTTGGTTTAGGGTTTAACGGTTTTGGGTTTAGGGTTTAACGGTTTTAGGTTTAGAGTTCAGTGTTTAGGGTTTAGGGTTTAGGGTTTTAGGGTTTAGGATTTGGGGTTTAGGGTTTAGGGTTTCTGGTTTAGGGTTTAGGGTTTAGGTTTTAGTATTTAGCGTTTAGGGTTAAGGTTTTGCGTTTAGGGTTTAGGGTTTAGGGTTTTTAGGATTTAGGGTTTTTAGCGTTTGGGGTTTGTGGTTTAGGGTTTTGGGTTTAACAGTTTTGGGTTTTGGGTTTTGCGTTCGGGATTTAGGGTTTTGGGTTTTAGGGTTTTGGGTTTAGGTTTTTGGATTTGGGGTTTAGGGTTTGCGGTTTAGTTTATTGGTTTTATGGTTTAGGGTTTCGGGTCTAAGGCTTAGGGCTTGGGGTTTTGAATTTAGGTTTAGGGTCTAGTGTTTAGTGTTCAGGGTTTAGGGTTAGGGCCTAGGGTCTAGGGTTTAGTGATTAGGGTTTAGGGCTTTGGGTTTTGGGTTTTGGGTTCGTGTTCTGGGTTTAGGGTTTAGAGTTTAGGGCTTAAGGTTTAGGGTTTTGGGTTTAGGG
The DNA here is from genome assembly GCF_029873635.1 of Malania oleifera. Taxonomy (NCBI): domain Eukaryota; kingdom Viridiplantae; phylum Streptophyta; class Magnoliopsida; order Santalales; family Ximeniaceae; genus Malania; species Malania oleifera. The sequence goes on along the minus strand of NW_026651857.1, from coordinate 151,513 downwards.
CTTAGGGTTTAGGGTTTAGGGTCTTGAGTTTAGGGTATAGGGTTTATTGTTTAGTGTTTAGGGTCTAGGGTTTAGGGTTTGGGGTTTAGGATTTAGGGTTTAGGGTTTATGGTTTAGGGTTTACGATTTCACGTATAGGGTTTAGGGTTTAGGGTTGGGGTTTAAGGTTTAGGGTTTAGAATTTAGAGTTTAGGGTTTAGGGTTTAGGGTTTATGGTTTAGGGTTTAAAGTTGAGGGTTTATGTTCTAGGGTCAAGGGATTAGGGTTTAGGGTTTAGGGTTAAGTTTTTAGGGTTAGGGTTTAGGGTTTAGGGTTTTAGGGTTTGGGGTTTAGGGTTTAGGGTTTAGGGTTTAGGGTTTAGGGTTTAAGGTTTAGGGTTTAGGGTTTAGGGCTTAGGTTTTAGGGTTTAGGGTTTAGGATTTAGGGTTTAGGGGTTAGTATTTTAGATTGGGGTTTAGGGTTTAGGGTTTTGGGCTTTAGGGTTTAGGGTTTAGAGTTTATTGTCTGGTGTTTAGGGTTGGGGTTTTGGGTTTAGGGTTTAGGGTTTATTACAGACCCAATAACATTACAACAAATTATAAATGTGTCGGGGTCTTCACTTCTCTTCAAGTTGCCGCATGCCATTATGTGAACTAGTCAATGAGAAACTGCACACAAACTTGGCGACCATTAAATACCTGAGTATTTTTTATCTTCAAAACAGGGTATGACCTATGGGGTCAACAATCTCTCCATTTTTTATGATGACAAATACTTGCCTACTTCTCCCCCTTTTGGCAACAACAAAAATGACCTACATATAACATTTAAGTATATAGGCAAATAAGAGGTAACTATCATACAAATATGGTTTTGGGAAATCTTGAAAAAAATTTGGTAGAATGCCGTTTGAAAATAGAACATTTTCCAAAAGAATATTTGTATAAAAATGACCTGGTTCAGTTCAAATGTAAAATTTATCCTTAACAAACAACTCGACCAGTCCAGTATGATGAAGATATAAAATAGAAATATAACTTTCAATCATTCACGAAATATAATAGCCATACAATGTAAAATGAATGACGAAGATAACCTCAGCAATTAAGCACAGAAACAATAAAAACTTGTCATTTAAATCATTTAAATGACATGACCAACATGATTAGACCAACAATATACACAAAACATTGCAATTTAAATCATAACATAAGACCCGTGAAAGATTTGAGTTAAAAGAACACGACATATGATACCAAATAGAAGGTTTGAGTATAAAACAATCTAACTAGTTCGTATGCATTTCATGTAAGATCCATGAACGAGTTAAAAAAAATGTATGTATGTATATATATATAATAAATATTCTCCTTTGATATTTGCAAAAAGTATTGGGGGTTGCTTGCTGGAAAAGTAAGATCTTAATTTAAAACTCATGCAAGCTTAATTTTTCTGGTGAATATTTAAGCATAAAACATCTCATGACCAAAAAAATACAACCATATGAAATTTAAAGATATATTCGAAGATAAAAACAAAATCATATGGCAACACAAATGATTGTGGCAGAAACAACATATTTCAAATTATGATTTTCAGTAAGAGCTTTACATTTTAGCACGTGCCACAATGAATTCACAATAGATCTAAGCTAAACATATGGGTAAGCAAAACAGGGTAGTAATTTAATGCTCAGATGCTCTCCCTTTCAATTTGAGTGCGTGCTTAGATTCTTTAACTACTTTTACCAACCAAAGATTAATTTCATTATGCTTAGTAGTATAAGCCATCAATCCAAATCTTTTAAATCAACTATACCGAGCATTTTTCAATTAAATATTATCACTTGATTAGAGTTTGGGTTTAGGGTTTAGGGTTTAGGGTTTAGGATTTAGTGTTTAGGGTTAGGGTTTAAGGTTTAGGGTTTAGGGCTTAGAGTTTAGGGTTTAGGGTTTAGGGTTCAGGGTTTACTGTTTATTGTCTAGTGTTTAGGGTCTTGAGTTTAGGATTTGAGGTTTACGGTTTTGGGTTTTGGGTTTACGGTTTAGGGTTAGGGTTTAGGGTTTTGGGCTTGGGATTTAGAGTTTAGGGTTTATGGATTAGGGTTTAGGTTTTAGGGTTTAGGTTCTAGGGTCTAGGGTTTAGGGTTTAGGGTTTCGGGTTTAGGGTTTAGGGTTAGGGTTTAAGGTTTAGATTTTACGGTTTAGGGTTTTGAGTGTCTAGGGTGTATGGTTCAGGGTTTAGGGTTTGGGGTTAGGGTTTAAGGTTCAGGGTTTAGGGTTTAGAGTTCAAGGTTTAGGGTTTAAGGTTTAGGGTTAGGATTTAGGGTTTAGGGTTTAGGGTTTAGGGTTTAGGGTTTAGGGTTAGGGTTTAGGGTTTAGGGTTTAGTGCTTAGGGTTTAGGGCTTAAGGTTTAGGGTTTAGGGTTTAGGGTTTAGGGTTTAGGGCATATGGTTTAAAGGCTAGGGTTTAGAGTTTATTGTTTAGTGTTTAAGGTCTAGGGTTTAGGATTTGGGGTTTAAGATTTAGGGTTTACGGTTTAGGGTTAGGGTTTGGGTTAGGGTTTAGGGTTTAGTGCTTCGGGTTTATGGTTTAGGTTTTAGGGCTTAGGGTTTAGGGTTTTGGGTTTAGGGTTTAGGTTCTAGGGTCTAGGGATTAGGGTTTAGCGTTTAGGGTTTAGGGTTTCCGGTTTTGGGTTTAGTTTTTAGGGTTAGGGCTTAGGGTTTACGGTTTAGGGTTTTTAGGGTTTAGGGTTTAACGGTTTAGGGTTTAGGGTTTAGTGTTTAGTGTTTAAGGTTTAGGGTTTTAGGGTTTAGGGTTTAGGGTTTTGTGTTTAGGGTTTAGGGTTTAGGGTTTAGTATTTAGGGTTTAGGGTTAAGGTTTTGCGTTTAGCGTTTAGGGTTTAGGGTTTTTAGGGTTTAGGGTTTATGGTTTTTGGTTTAGGGTTTAACGGTTTTGGGTTTAGGGTTTAGTGTTTAGGGTTTAGGGTTTAGGGTTTAAAGGTTTAGGGTTTAGGGTTTTAAGGTTTAGGGTTTAAGGTTTAGGATTTTGGATTTGGGGTTTGGGGTTTAGGTTTTAGTTTTTAGGTTTTAGGGTTTAGGGTTTCCGGTCTAGGGCTTAGTGCTTGGGGTTTCGAATTTAGGTTTAGGGTCTAGTGTTTAGTGTTTAGGGTTTAGGGTTTAGGCCTAGGGTTTAGGGTTTAGTGTTTAGGGTTTAGGGTTTAGGGTTTAGGGTTTAGGGTTTAGGGTTTAGGGTTTAGTGTTTAGGATTTTGGTTTTTAGGGTTTTAGGGTTTAGGGTTTAGGGTTTAGGGTTTAGGGTTTAGGGTTTAGAGTTTAGGGTATAGGGTTTATGGTCTAGTGTTCAAGGTTTGGGGTTTAGGGTTTCGGGTTTTGGGTTTACAGTTTCGTGTTTTGGTTTTACGGTCTTGGGCTTGGGATTTAGAGTTTAGGGTTTAGGTTTTAGGGTTTAGGTTCTAGGGTTTAGGGTTTAGGGTTTCGAGTTTACGGTTTGGGGTTTAGGGTTAGGGTTTAAGGTTTAAAATTTAGGGTTTAGGGTTTTGAGTGTCTATGGTGTAGGGTTCGGGGTTTGGGGTTATGGTTTAAGGTTCCGGGTTTGGAGTTTAGAGTTTAAGGTTTAGGGTTAGGATTTAGGGTTTGGAGTTTAGGGTTTAGGGTTTAGGGTTTAGGGTTTAGGGTTAGGGTGTAGGGTTTAGGGTTTAGTGCTTAGGGTTTAAGGCTTAAGGTTTAGGGTTTAGGGTTTAGGGTTTTGGGCATAGGGTTTAAGGGTTAGGGTTTTGAGTTTATTGTTTGGTGTTTAGGGTCTAGGGTTTACGATTTGGGGTTTATGATTTAGGGTTTAGGGTTTAGGGTTTAGGGTTTACGTCTCATGTTTAGGGTTAGGGTTAGGGTTTAGGGTTTAGGGTTTTGGGCTTAGGGTTTATAGTTTAGGTTTTAGGGTTTAAGGTTTAGGGTTTCGCGTTTAGCGTTTAGGTTCTAGGGTGTAGGGATTAGGGTTTAGGGTTTAGGGTTCAGGGTTTAGTTTTTAGGGTTAGGGCTTAGGGTTTTTGGTTTGGGGTTTTCAGGGTTTGGGGTTTTGGGTTTAACGGTTTAGGGTTTAGTGTTTAGGGTTTAGGGTTTAGGGTTTTAGGGTTTAGGGTTTAGGATTTTGGGTTTAGGGTTTAGGGTTTAGGGTTAAGGTTTTGCGTTTAGGGTTTAGGGTTTATGGTTTTTTGTTTAGGGTATAACGGTTTAGGGTTTAGGGTTTAGTGTTTAGGGTTTAGGGTTTTGGATTTGGTGTTTAGGGTTTAGGGTTTAGTTTTTAGGTTTTACGGTTTAGGGTTTTATGTCTAGGGCTTTGGGCTTGGGGTTTCGAATTTAGGTTTAGTGTCTAGTGTTTAGTGCTTATGGTTTAGCGCTATCGCCTAGGGTTTAGGGTTTAGTGATTAGGGTTTAAGGCTTAGGGTTTAGGGTTTAGGGTTTAGGGTTTAGTGTTTAGGATTTAGGGTTTACGGTTTAGGGTTTACGGTTTACAGTTTATGGTTTAGGGTTTAGGGTTTAGAGTTTAGGGTATAGGGTTTATTATTTAGTGTTTAGGTTCTAAGGTTTTGGGTTTTGGGTTTAAGATTTAGGGTTTGGGGTTTATGGTTTAGGGTTTACGGTTTCGGGTATAGGGTTTAGGGTTTACGATTAGGGTTTAAGGTTTTGGGTTTAGGATTTAGAGTTTGGGGTTTTGGGTTTTGGGTTTTGGGTTTTGGGTTTATGGTTTAGGGTTTAGGTTCTAGGGTCAAGGGATTAAGGTTTGGGGTTTAGGGTCAAGTGTTTAGGGTTAGGGTTTAGGGTTTAGGGTTTAGGGTTTAGGTCTTAGGGTTTAGGGTTTAGGGTTTAAGATTTAGGGTTTAGTGTTTAGGATTGGGGTTTAGGGTTTAGGGCTTTAGGGTTTAGGGTTTATTTATTGTCTGGTGTTTAGGGTTGGGGTTTAGGGTTTATTACAGAGCCAATAACATTACAACAAATAATAAATGTGTCGGGGTCTTCACTTCTCTTCTGGTTTCCGTATGCCATTATGTGAACTAGTCAATGAGAACTTTTTTATGATCAAAACAGGGTATGACCCATGGGGTCAACAATCTCCATCTTTTTTATGATGACAAATACTTGTCTACTTCTCCCCCTTTTGGCAACAGCAAAAAGGACCTAAATATAACATTTAAGTATATAGGCAAATAAAAGGTAACTATCATACAAATATGGTTTTAGGAAATCTTGAAAAACTTTTGGCAGAATGTCGTTTGAAAATAGAACATTTCCCAAAAGAATATTTATATAAAATTGACCTGATTGAGTTCAAATGTAAAATTTATCCTTAACAAACAACTCGACCAGTCCAATATGATCAAGATATAAAATAGAAATAGAACTTTCAATCATTCACGAAATATTATAACCATACAATGCAAATGAATGACGAAGATAACCTCAGTAATTAAGCACACAAGCAATAAAACTTGTCATTTAAATGATTTAAATGACATGACCAACATGATTAGACAAGCAATATACACAAACCATTGCAATTTAAATCATATCATAAGACCTGTAAAAGATTTGAGTTAAAAGAACACGACATATAATACCAAATAGAAGGTTTGAGTATAAAACAATCTAATTAGTTCGTATGCATTTCATGTAAGATCCATGAACCAGTTAAAAAAAATGTATATATATATTTAATAAATATTCCCCTTTGATATTCCACTAAACAATAAACCCTAACGCCTAAACCCAAAACCCAAAACCCAAAGCCCAAAACTCAAAACCCTAAGCCATAAACCCTAAATCCTAAGCCCTGAATCCTATACCCTAAATGCTGAAAACCCTAAACCCTTCACCCTCACCCTAAACCCTGAACCCTAAACCCGAAACCATAAACCCTAAAACCTAAACCGTAATCCCTACACCCTAGAACCAAAACCCAAATCCCTAAACCCTAAACCCTAAACCCAAATCCCTAAACCCTAAACTCTAAATCCCAAACTCTGAACCCTAAACCCAAACCCTAAAACATAAACCCTAAACCCGAAATCGTAAACCCTAAATCCAAAACCCTAAACCCTAAATCCTAAATGTCAAACCCTAGACCCTAAACACCAAACAATAAACACTAAACCCTAAACTCCAGGCCCTAACACTAAACCCTAAACCAAAAACCCTAAACCCTAAACCCTAAACCCTAAATCCTAAGCCCTAAATCCTAAACCCTAACCCCTAAACCCAAATCCCTAAACCCTAAACTCTAAATCCAAAACCCTGAACCCTAAACCCTAACCATAAAACCTAAACCCTAAACCACAAAACCTAACCCTAAACCCTAAACCCTAAACCCTAAACCCTAAACCCTAAACCATGAACAATAAATCCCTAAACCATAAAACTTAAACCCTAAACCCTAACCATAAAACCTAAACCCTAAACCGTAAAACCTAACCCTAAACCCTAAACCAAAACCCTAAACCCTAAACCATGAACAATAAATCCCTAAACCATAAACCCTAAACCCTAAACCCTAAATTCTAAAAACCCTAAACCCTAAATTCAAAACCCTAAACCCAAAACCCTAAACCTTAAACCATAACCCTAAACCCTAAACCCTAAACCCTAAACCCTAAACCCTAAACCCTAAACCCTAGAACCGAAACCCAAAAACCTAAAACCTAAACTCTATACCCTAAACCCTAAAACCTAGACCCTAAACTCTAAATCCTAAACCGTTAACCGTAAACCCTAACCCTAAACCCTAATCCCAAAACCGTAAACCATAAACCCTAAACCCTAAACCGTAGACCCTAAAGACTAAACAATAAACCCAAAACCCTAAACCAAAAACCCTAAACCCTAAACCCTAAACCTTAAACCCTAAACCCTAAACCCTAAGCTCTGAAAAACCTAAACCCTAAACCCTTACTCTAAACCCTAAAAACTAAACCTGAAACTGTAACCACTAAAGCCTAAACCCTAGAACCTAAACCCTAAAACGTAAACCCTAAACCCAAAACTCTAAACCCTAAACCCTTCACCCTCACCCTAAACCCTGAACCCTAAACCCGAAACCATAAACCCTAAAACCTAAACCGTAATCCCTACACCCTAGAACCAAAACCCAAATCCGTAAACCCTAAACCCTAAACCCAAATCCCTAAACCCTAAACTCTAAATCCCAAACTCTGAACCCTAAACCCAAACCCTAAAACATAAACCCTAAACCCGAAATCGTAAACCCTAAATCCAAAACCCTAAACCCTAAATCCTAAATGTCAAACCCTAGACCCTAAACACCAAACAATAAACACTAAACCCTAAACTCCAGGCCCTAAACACTAAACCCTAAACCAAAAAACCCTAAACCCTAAACCCTAAACCCTAAATCCTAAGCCCTAAATCCTAAACCCTAACCCCTAAACCCAAATCCCTAAACCCTAAACTCTAAATCCAAAACCCTGAACCCTAAACCCTAACCATAAAACCTAAACCCTAAACCGTAAAACCTAACCCTAAACCCTAAACCCAAAACCCAAAACCCTAAACCATGAACAATAAATCCCTAAACCATAAAACTTAAACCCTAAACCCTAACCATAAAACCTAAACCCTAAACCGTAAAACCTAACCCTAAACCCTAAACCCAAAACCCTAAACCCTAAACCATGAACAATAAATCCCTAAACCATAAACCCTAAACCCTAAACCCTAAATTCTAAAAACCCTAAACGCTAAACCCTAAACCCTAAATTCCGAAAATCCTAAACCCTAAACCCTAAACCTTAAACCATAACCCTAAACCCTAAACCCGAAACCCTAAACCCTAAACCCTAGAACCGAAACCCAAAAACCTAAAACCTAAACTCTATACCCTAAACCCTAAAACCTAGACCCTAAACTCTAAATCCTAAACCGTTAACCGTAAACCCTAACCCTAAACCCTAATCCCAAAACCGTAAACCATAAACCCTAAACCCTAAACCGTAGACCCTAAAGACTAAACAATAAACCCAAAACCCTAAACCAAAAACCCTAAACCCTAAACCCTAAACCTTAAACCCTAAACCCTAAACCCTAAGCTCTGAAAAACCTAAACCCTAAACCCTTACTCTAAACCCTAAAAACTAAACCTGAAACCGTAACCACTAAAGCCTAAACCCTAGAACCTAAACCCTAAAACGTAAACCCTAAACCCAAAACTCTAAAACTTAAACCCTAAACCCGAACACTAAACCCTAAACCCTAAACCCGAAACCGTAAACCCTCAACCCTAATCCCTAAATCGTAAACCCAAAACCCTAAACTTTATATCCCAACCATTGAACAATAAACCCTAAACCCTACACCCAAAACCCAAAACCCTAAACCCTAACCCAAAAACCTAAAACCTAAACCTTAAACCCAAAAAACCCTAAATCTTAAACCCAAAATCCTAAACCCTAAGCCCTAAACTCAAAAACCAAAACCCTAAAGCCTAAACACCAAACCCTAAACCCTAAACCCTAAAACCAAAAACACCAAACCATAAACCTTAAACAATAAACCCCAAACCCTAAACCCTAAACCCTAAACACTTAACACTTAACCCTAAACTCTAAACCCTAAACAAAAAAGCATAAACCCTAAACCCAATACACTGAACCCTAAACCCTAAACCCCCTTAACCAAAAACCCTAAACCCTAAAAACCCTAAACCCAAAGCCTAAACCCTAAACACTAAATCCTAAACCCTAAACCCTAAACCCTAAACCCTAAACCCTAAAACCTAAACCCTAAACCCTAAACCCTAAACCCTAAACCCCAAACCCAAAACCCAAAACCCTAAATCACAAACCCTAAACCCTAAACCCTAAACCCTATATCCTAAACCCTAAACCCTAAATTCAAGACCCTAAACACTAGATAATAAATCGTAAACCCTAAACTCGAAACCGTAAGCCCTAAACCATAAACCCTTAACCCCAACCCTAAATAGTAAGCCCTAAGCCTTAAAACCAAAACCCTAACCCTAAACCGTAAACCATAACCCTAAGCCCTAAACCTTAACCCTAAACCCTAAACCCTAACCCTAAGCCCTAAACCCTAACCCTAAACCCTAAACCCTAAACCCTAAACCCTAAGCACCAAACCCTAAAACCTAAACCCTAAAAGCTAAACCCTAAACCCTAAACCTTAAACACTAAACCCTAAACCCTAAACTCTAAATCCCAAACCCTAAACCCTAAATCCTAACCCTAAACCGTAAATCCTAAACCCGAAACATGAAGCCCTAAACCCTAAGCCCTAAACCCTAACCCTAAACCCTAAGCCCAAAGCGTTAAACCCTAAACACTAATCGTAAACCCTAAACCCTAAGCCCTAAACCCTAAACCCTAAATCCTAAACCCGAACCCTAAACCCTGAAAACCCTAAAGCCTAAACTCGAAACCTCAAACCCTAACCCTAAACCCTAAACCCTAAACCCTAACTCGAAACCCTAAACCCTAAACTCTAAACCCTAAACCCTAAACCCTAAACTCGAAACCCTAAACTCTAAACCCTAAACTCTAAATTCTAAACCTTAAATCCTAAACCCTAAACCCTAAACTCTAAATCCCAAACCCTAAACCATAACCATAAACCCTAAACCCTAAACCCTAAACCCTAGACGCTTAACATTAAACAATAAACCCTAAACCCTAAACCCTAGGCCCTAAACCCTAAAACCCTAAACCCTAAACCTTAAACCCTAAACACTAAACCCTAAACCCTAAACTCTACACCTTAAACCCTAAACCCTAAACCCTAAAACCCTAAACCCTAAACTCCAAACCCTAAACCCTAAACCATAACCCTAAACTCTAAACTCTAAACCCTAAACCCTAAACCTGAAACCTTAAACCCTAAACCCTGAACCCTGAACCCTAAACCCAAAACCCTAACCCCTAGACTTTTAACGCTAACCAATAAACCCTAAACCCTAAACCTTAGACCCTAAACCCTAAACACTAAACCCCAAACGCTAAACCCTAAACCCTGAAATTAGGAATAGCTTCCCAATAGGGGGGGTGAATTGGCTTTTAAAAATTTCTTTTGACTTCTTTTAAGAATCCTTAACTTCTTTAAACACTTAACCAATTCTTTAACTTGTTTGTTTAATTTCACCAATCACACAAGAACTTAGTTCTTTTATCCAATCAATAACACAATTAAACAACCAATCAATTAAACACAATCTTCAAACCAAACAATCAATTTATTTGCCAAGTACAAGTTAAACATCAAACAACCAAACCAAAATATAAGGTATTCAGCACTTTGGTAATATAAGATCTTGAGATTGTTTGTTTGTTTATATAAGCACCGTGATTATGAATTTGAAAACCTTGTGAAGAATGTAATTTAATATTCAACAATCCTTTCACAAACACAATAAAGCTTTTGTAGTCAGCCCAAGATATAAATTTTAATCAAGCCTTGTATATATGGATTTGTTTAATATGATGTTCAATACAACATTCAATCACTTTTTCCAAATATTCAAAACTCAAATAAACTTTCAGTTAATTTATCATTGAGTGTTTAACCAAGAAACGTACTCCCGTATGGTTTCCGCAAGATATGGTTTCACCAACGTACTCCCTTTCGGTTTCTGCAACCTAAATCAAAATTAATCTTTAAGTTTACTTGATTTCCAAATATGCGTAGTATATTTGATTTTCAATTTAAATCATTCACGCAATTTAAATATGTACTGAAAATAAAGAATAGGGAAAGAGAGAGTGAGACATAGATTTTTACGAGGTTCGGCTTATACCCAGCCTACGTCCTCGACTTTGGCAAACCACCAAAGGATTCACTAAACCTGTTCCGTTGACGGGTGGAACAAAACCGATTATAACATTCCTTGGTTAAGGCTAGAGTCTACCTTCTCCAAATGATATTCCCTCGTTCAATCACTCCTTACATAGGCTAGAGTCCGCCTCTCTAAGCAATATCCCCTTGCTTAGCCAATGATCCAAACACCTCGGAACGTCAATGAACTACAAGAAATATAAAATAAAATCTGCATACAAGTATACTCTCTCAAAGAGCAAGTTAGTACAATTTCAGCACTATATACTTAAATGTAAAATATCAATAGGAAATAGAATGAAGCTCAAGTGTAGAATTCACCAATATCCTTCTTAGAAGAGGATTAGTAGTAGGAATTCAAAGGAAGAAGGATCAGCACTTCAGAATTCTCAGCAAAAGAATTTTTCAATGAGTGAGCAAGAGAACTTAGGACGAACAAGAGTACTTTCAGCTCCTCAAAACAGATTTTTCAATTCTTAGCATTTTTTATTGTTTTGCAAAACCATGTATTTATAGGCTTTCAGACTTGCAAAAGTTTCCTTAAAGGATTTCCCTATTTATTAGAATATTTAAGGTTCAAACGGCTATAATTTAAAACATTCGAATTTTAAAAATTTGCCCGTTGAACAGTTTTTAAATGTCTGATAGTAGTGACCCCGTTTCAGTGTTTTGGCCATAACTTTTTCTGTATAACTCCAAATTAGGTGTTCTTGGTGTCTAAAAGAAAATCCTACAACTTTAATGTTTACCATTCTTTAAAATAATGAGTGTGTGGTAGAGAAAAATTAACCTCAATGCGGCTGTATAAAAACTGACAGCATTTGGGAAAAATTCTTTTTGGTGCTATTTATTTCAAAAATGATTCTAACCTTTTTAAAATAATTTTTGACCTTATAAAAATATTATTCAGGTATTTTAAAAAGTATTTGTGCCTAAGAAGTTAACCTAAGAGCTTCAAAATATTTCAAACGATATTTTAAACATTAAAGCACTTACATAAGACTTCTAAAATATTAACATTATAAGTTCTTGAGTCTTCATGCTTTGTCCTTGGATTGAATCCATCTTTTCTTCAAGCTTCCATATTCTTTAAGCTTTCTTACTTTACTTTTCTTTGGATCTTTTGACTTTAATATGCCTTGACTTTCAACAACTTATTCATGTCCTCATGTTCTTCAACAAGTAATTCATGTCTTGGCTAATTTAAGCTTCATTTGATCCTTGTGAGTACTTTGACCTTGCTTCCATCATATTTGATCCTTGTGGGCACTTTGACCTTACTTTCACTTGTTTAAGCCTTGTAAGGCCAACAAACCCAAATCCTTAAACCCTAAACCCTAAACCCTAAACCCTTAAACCCTAAACCCTAAACCCTAAACCCTAAATCTGAAACCTTAAACTCTAAACCCTTACCCTGAACCTTACCCTAAGCCCAAAACCTTAAACCATAAACCCGACGCCCTAAAAACCTTAAACCTTAAACCCAAAATCCTAAACCCTAAGCCCTAAACTCAAAAACCAAAACCCTAAAGCCCAAACACTAAACCCTAAGCCCTAAACCCTAAAACAAAAACACCAAACCATAAACCTTAAATAATAAACCCCAAAACCCTAAACCCTAAACCCTAAACACTTAACCCTTAACCCTGAACCCTAAACTCTCAACCCTAAACACAAGACCATAAACCCTAAACCCAATACCCTGAACCCTAAACCCTAAACCCTAGCCTAAACCCCCTTAACAAAAAACCCTAAACCCTAAAAACCCTAAACCCAAAGCCTAAACCTTAAACACGAAATCCTAATCCCTAAACCCTAAACCCAAAATCCTAGAACCTAAACCCTAAACCCTAAACCCTAAACCCAAAACCCTAAACCTTAAACCCTAAATCGCAAACCCTAAAGCTTAAACCCTAAACTGCATATCCTAAACCCTAAACCTTAAATTAAAGAGACTACCCACTAAATAATAAACCCTAAACCGTAAACCCTAAACTTGAAACCCTAAGCCCTAAACCATAAACCCTTAACCCCAACCCTAAACAGTAAGCCCTAAGCCTTAAAACCAAAACCCTAACCCTAAACCGTAAACCATAACCCTAAGCCCTAAACCCTAACCCTAAACCCAAAGCGCCAAACCCTAGAACCTAAACCCTAAAAGATAAACCCTACACCCTAAACTTTAAACACTAAACCCTAAACCCTAAACTTTAAATCCCAGACCCTAAACCCTAAATCCAAAACCCGAAACACGAAGCCCTAAACCCTAAACCCTAAACCCTAAACCCTAAGCGCTAAACCGTAAACACTAATCGTAAACCCTAAACCCTAAACCCTAAACCCTAAACCCTAAATCCTAAACCCGAACCCGAAACCCTAAAAACCCTAAACCCTAAACTCGAAACCTCAAACCCTAACCCTAAACCCCAAACCCTAAACCCTAACCCGAAACCTAAACCCTAAACCCTAAACACGAAACCCTACACCCTAAACCGTAAACTCTAAATCCTAAACCTTAAAACCTAAACCCTAAACCCTAAACTCTAAATCCCAAACCCTAAACCATAACCCTAAACCCTAAACCCGAAACCCTAAACCCTAGACGCTTAACATTAAACAATAAACCCTAATCCCTCAACCCTAGGCCCTAAACCCTAAACCCTAAACCCTAAACAATAAACCTTAAACCATAAACACTAAACCCTAAACACAAAACTCTAAACCCTAAACCCTAAACCCTAAACCCTAAACCCTAAATCCTAAACCCTAAATCCTAAGCCCTAAATCCTAAACCCTGAGCCCTAAATGCAAATCCCTAAACCCTAAACTCTAAATCCTAAACCCTGAGCCCTAAACCTTAACCATAAAACCTAAACCCTAAACCGTAAAACCTAACCCTAAACCCTAAACACTAAACCCTAAACCCTAAACCCTAAACCATGAACCATAAACCCTAAACCATAAAACCAAAACCCTAAACCCTAAACCGTAAACCCTAAACTCTGAAAACCCTAAACCCTAAACCCTAAACCCTAAACTTTAAACCCTAACCCTAAACCCTAAACTCGAAACCCTAAACCCTAAACCCTAAATGCAAAACCCTAGAACCGAAACCCAAAAACCTAAAACATAAACCCTATACCCTAAACCCTAAAACCTAGACCCTAAACTCTAAATCCTAAACCGTTAACCGTAAACCCTGACCCTAAACCCTAATCCTGAAACCGTAAACCATAGACCCTAAACCCTAAACCCTAGACCCTTAAGACTAAACAAAAAACCCTAAACCCTAAACCATAAACCCAAAACCCTAAACCCTAAACCTTAAACCCTAAACCCTAAACCCTAAGCCCTGAAAAACATAAACCCTAAACCCTTACCCTAAACCCGAAACCGTAAACACTAAAGCCTAAAGCCTAAACCCTATACCCTATAACCTAAACCCTAAAACGTAAACCCTAAACCCAAAACCCTAAACCCCAAACTCTAAATCCTAAACCCTAAACCTGAATACTAAACCCTAAACCCGAAATCATAAACCCTCAACACTAATCCCCAAACATTAAACCCGAAACCGTAAACCCTCAACCCTAATCCCTAAACCTTAAACCCTAAATCCTAAACCCGAAACCCTAAACTTTATACCCTAACCACTGAACAATAAATCCTAAACCCTAAACCCTACACCCAAAACCCCAAACTCTAAACCCTAAGCAAAAAATCCGAAAACCCAAACCTTAAACCCAAAACCCTAAAAACCCTAAACCTTAAACCCAAAATCCTAAACCCTAAGCCCTAAACTCAAAAACCAAAACCCTAAAAGGTAAACACTAAACCCTAAACCCTAAACCCTAAAACCAAAACACCAAACCATAAACCTTAAACAAAAAACCCAAAAACCCTAAACCCTAAACCCTAAACACTTAACCCTTAACCCTAAACTTTAAACCCCAAACACAAGAGCATAAACCCTAAACCCAATACCCTAAACCCTAAACCTTAAACACTAAACCCTAGCCCTAAACCCTCTTAACCAAAAACCCTAAACCCTAAAAACCCTAAACCCTAAACACTAAATCCTAAACCCTAAACCCTAAACCTTAAACCCAATAACCTAAACCCTAAACCCCAAACCCAAAACCCAAAACCCTAAATCACAAACCCTAAAGCTTAAACCCTAAACCCTATATCCTAAACCTTAAACCCTAAATTCAAGACCCCAAACACTACATAATAAACCCTAAACCGTAAACCCTAAACTCGAAACCCTAAGCCCTAAACCATAAACCCTTATCCCCAACCCTAAACAGTAAGCCCTAAGCTTTAAAACCAAAACCCTAACCCTAAATCGTAAACCATAACCCTAAGCCCTAAACCCTAACCCTAAACCCTAAACCCTAAACCCTAAGCCCCAAACCCTAGAACCCAAACCCTAAAACCTAAACCCTACACCCTAAACCTTAAACACTAAACCCTAAACCCTAAACTCTAAATCCCAGACCCTAAACCCTAAATCCTAACCCTAAACCGTAAATCCTAAACACGAAACACGAAGCCCTAAACCCTAAACCCTAAACCCTAAGCCCTGAGCGCTAAACCCTAAACACTAATCGTAAACCCTAAACCCTAAGCACTAAACCCTAAACCCTAAATCCTAAAGCCAAACCCTAAACCCTGAAAACTCTAAACCCTAAACTCGAAAACTCAAACCCTAACCCTAAACCCTTACCCAAAACCCTAAACCCTAAACCCTAAATCCTAAACCCTAAACTCGAAACCATAAACCCTAAACCCTAAACTCTAAATGCCAAACTCTAAATCCCAAACCCTAAACCATAACCCTAAACCCTAAATCCTAAACCCAAAACCCAAAACCCTAAACCCTAAACCCTAAACCCGAAACCCTAAACCCTAGACACTTACCATTAAACAATAAACCCTAAACCCCAAACCCTAGGCCCTAAACCCTAAACCCTAAACCCTAAACCCTAAACCCTAAACACTAAACCCTAAATCCAAAACCCTAAACTCTAATTTGCAACCCCTAAACCATAACCCTAAACCCTAAACCCTAAACCCTAAACCCTAAACCCTAAACCCGAAACCCTAAACCCTAAACCCTAGACCCTAAACCCGAAACCCTAAAACCCTAGACGCTTAACATTAAATAAAAAACCCTAAACCATAAACCCTAGGCCCTAAACCCTAAACACTAAACCCTAAATCCTAAACCCTAAACCCTAAACCCCAAACTCTAAATCCCAAACCCTAAACCATAACCCTAAACCCTAAACCCTAAACCCGAAACCCTAAACCCTAAACCCTAAACCCTAAACCCGAAACCCTAAACCCTAGATGCTTAGCATTGAACAATAAACCCTAAACCCTAGACCCTAGGCCCTAAACCCTAAACCTTAAACTCTAAACACTAAACCCTAAAATCTAAAATCTAAACTCTAAACCCTAAACCCTAGACCCTAAACCCTAAATCCTAAACCCTTAATCCTAAGCCCTAAATCCTAAACCCTAAGCCCTAAAACCAAATCCCTTAACACTAAACTCAAAATCCTAAACCCTGAACCCTAAACCCTAACCATAAAACCTAAACCCTAAACCGTAAAACCTAACCCTAAACCCTAAACTCTAAACCCTAAACCCTAAACCCTAAACCCTAAACTCTGAAAACCGTAAACCTTAAAACCAAAACCTTAAACCCTAACCCTAAACCCTAAACCCCAAACCCTAAACCCTACACCCTAAACGCTAAATCCTAGAACCGAAACCCAAAAACCTTAAACCTAAACCCTATACCCTAAACCCTAAAACCTAGACCCTAAACCCTAAATCCTAAATCGTTAGCCATAAACCCTAACCCTAAGCTCTAATCCTGAAACCGTAAACCATAGACCCTAAACCCTAAACCCTAGACCCTAAAGACAAAACAATAAACCCTAAACCATAAACCCTAAACCTTATACCCTAAAACTTAAACCCGAAACCCTAAACCCTAATCCCTGAAAAACCTAAACCCTAAACCCTGAAAACTAAACCTGAAATCGTAAACACTAAAGCCTAAAGTCTAAACCCTAAACCTTAGAACCTAAACCCTAAAACGTAAACCCTAAACCCAAAACCCTAAACCCTAAACTCTAAATCCTACACCCTAAACCTGAACACTAAACCCTAAACCCTAAACCCGAAACCGTAAACCCTCAACCCTAATCCCTAAACCCTAAACCCTAAACCCGAAACCCTAAACTTTATACCCTAACCACTGAACAATAAACCCTAAACCCTAAACCCATACACCCAAAACCGCAAACCCAAAACCCTACACCCAAAACCGCAAACCCAAAACCCTAAACCTTAAACACTAAACCCTAAATCCTAAACCCTAAACCCTAAACTCAAAATCCCAAACCCTAAACCCTAAACCCTAAACCCTGGATGCTTAACATTAAAAAATAAACCCTAAACCCTAAACCCTAGGCCCCAAACCCTAAACCCTAAACCCCAAACCTTAAACCCTAAACACTAAACCCTAAACCCTAAACTCTAAACCCTAAACCCTAAACCCTAAACCCTAAACCCTAAACCCTAAATCCTAAACCCTAAACCCTAAACCCCAAACTCTAAATCCCAAACCCTAAACCATAACCCTAAACCCTAAACCCTAAACCCTAAACCCGAAACCCTAAACCCTAAACCCTAAACCCTAAACCCGAAACCCTAAACCCTAGATGCTTAACATTGAACAATAAACCCTAAACCCAAGACCCCAGGCCCTAAACCCTAAACCCTAAACCCTAAACCTTAAACCCTAAACACTAAACCCTAAAATCTAAAATCTAAACTCTAAACCCTAAACCCTAGACCCTAAACCCTAAATCCTAAACCCTAAATCCTAAGCCCTAAATCCTAAACCCTAAGCCCTAAAACCAAATCCCTTAACCCTAAACTCAAAATCCTAAACCCTGAACCCTAAACCCTAACCATAAAACCTAAACCCTAAACCGTAAAACCTAACCCTAAACCCTAAACTCTAAACCCTAAACCCTAAACTCTGAAAACCGTAAACCTTAAAACCAAAACCTTAAACCCTAACCCTAACCCTAAACCCTAAACCCCAAACCCTAAACCCTACACCCTAAACGCTAAATCCTAGAACCGAAACCCAAAAACCTTAAACCTAAACCCTATACCCTAAACCCTAAAACCTAGACCCTAAACCCTAAATCCTAAATCGTTAGCCATAAAACCTAACCCTAAACTCTAATCCTGAAACCGTAAACCATACACCCTAAACCCTAAACCCTAGACCCTAAAGACTAAACAATAAACCCTAAACCTTATACCCTAAAACTTAAACCCGAAACCCTAAACCCTAATCCCTGAAAAACCTAAACCCTAAACCCTGAAAACTAAACCTGAAATCGTAAACACTAAAGCCTAAAGTCTAAACCCTAAACCTTAGAACCTAAACCCTAAAATGTAAACCCTAAACCCAAAACCCAAAACCCTAAACTCTAAATCCTAAACCCTAAACCCGAACACTAAACCCTAAACCCTAAACCCAAAACCGTAAACCCTCAACCCTAATCCCTAAACCCTAAACCCTAAACCCGAAACCCTAAACTTTATACCCTAACCACTGAACAATAAACCCTAAACCCTAAACCCATACACCCAAAACCGCAAACCCAAAACTCTACACCCAAAACCGCAAACCCAAAACCCTAAACCTTAAACACTAAACCCTAAATCCTAAACCCTAAACCCTAAACTCTAAATCCCAAACCCTAAACCCTAAACCCTAAACCCTAAACCCGAAACCCTAAACCCTGGACGCTTAACATTAAACAATAAACCCTAAACCCTAAACCCTAGGCCCCAAACCCTAAACCCTAAACCCTAAACCTTAAACCCTAAACACTAAACCCTAAACCCTAAACTCTAAACCCTAAACCCTAAACCCTAAAACCTAAACCCTAAATCCTAAACCCTAAGTCCTAAGCCCTAAATCCTAAACCGTAAGCCCTAAAACCAAATCCCTAAACCCTAAACTTTGAACCCTAAATCCTAACCATAAAACCTAAACCCTAAATTGTAAATCCTAACCCTAAACCCTAAACCCAAAACCCTAAACCCCAAACCCAAAACCCTAAACTCTGAACAATAAACCCTAAACCATAAAACCTAAACCCTAAACCCTAAACTCTGAAAACCCTAAACCCTAAACCCTAAACCTTAAACCCTAACCTTAAACCCTAAACCCGAAACCCTAAACCCTACACCCTAAATGCTAAATCCTAGAACTGAAACCCAAAACCTAAAACCTAAACCCTATATCCTAAACCCTAAAACCTAGACCCTAAACTCTAAACCCGAAACCATTAACCGTAAACCCTAACCCTAAACCCTAATCCCGAAACCGTAAACCATAGACCCTAAACCCTAAACCCTAGACCCTAAAGACTAAACAATAAACCCTAAACCCTAAACCATAAACCCTAAACCTTATACCATAAACCTTAAACCCTAAACCCTAAACCCTAATCCCTGAAAAACCTAAACCCTAAACCCTTACCCTAAATCCTAAGAACTAAACCTGAAACCGTAAACACTAAAGCCTAAATCCTAAACCCTAAACCCTAGAACCTAAACCCTAAAACGTAAACCCTAAACCCAAAACCCTAAACCCTAAACTCTAAATCCTAAACCCTAAACCTGAACATTAAACCTTAAACCCTAAACACCAAACCATAAACCCACAACCCTAATCCCTAAACCCCAAACCCTAAACCCGAAACCCTCAACTTTATACCCTAACCACTGAACAATAAACCCTAAACCCTAAACCCAAAACCCTACACCCAAAACCCCAAACCCTAAACCCTAAACCCAAAATACTAAAACCTAAACCTTAAACCCGAAACCCTAAAAACCCTAAACCTTAAGCCCAAAATCCTAAACCCTAAGCCCTAAACTCAAAAACCAAAACCCTAAAGCCTAAACACTAAACCCTAAACCCAAAACCCCAAAACCAAAACACCAAACCATAAACCCTAAACAATAAACCCCAAAACCGTAAACCCTAAACCCTAAACACTTAACCCTTAACCCTAAACTCTAAACCCTAAACACAAGAGTATAAACCCTAAAGCCAATACCCTGAACCCGAGACCCTAAACCCTAGCCCTAAGCCCCCTTAACCGAAAACCCTAAACCCTAAAAACCCTAAACACAAAGCCTAAACCCGAAACACTAATTCCTAAACCCTAAACCCAAAACCCTAAACACTAGAACCTGAACCCTAAACCCTAAACCCTAAACCCTAAACCCCAAACCCAAAACCCTAAATCGCAAACCCTAAAGCTTGAACCCTAAACCCTATATCCTAAACCCTAAACCCTAAATTCAAGACCCTAAACACTAGATAATAAACCCTAAATCGTAAACCCTAAACTTGAAACCCTAAGCCCTAAACCATAAACCCCTAACCCTAACCCTAACCCTAAATAGTAAGCCCTAAGCCTTAAAACCAAAACCCTAACCCAAAACTGTAAACCATAACCCTAAGCCCTAAATCCTAAACCTTAACCCTAAACGCTAAACCCTAAACCCTAAGCGCCAAACCCTGCAACCTAAACCCTAAAAGCTCAACCCTAAACCTTAAACACTAAACCCTAAACCCTAAACTCTAAATCCCAGACCCTAAACCCCAAATCCAAACCCTAAACCCTAAATCCTAAACCGAAACATGAAGCCCTAAACCCTAAACCCTAAACCCTAACCCTAAACCCTAAGCCCTAAGGCTAAACCCTAAACACTAATCCTAAACACTAAACCCTAAGCCCTAAACCTTAAACCCTAAATCCAAAACCCGTACCCTAAACCCTGAAAACCCTAAACCCTAAACTCGAAACCTCAAACCCTAACCCTAAACCCTAACCCGAAACCCTAAACCCTAAAGCCTAAACCCTAAACCCCAAACTCGAAACCCTAAACCCTAAACCCTAAACTCTAAATCCTAAACCCTAAATACTAAACCCTAAACCTTAAACTTTAAATCCCAAACCTTAAACCCTAAACCCTAAACCCTAAACCCGAATCGCTAAACCCTAAACCCGAAACCCTAAACCCTAGACGCTTAACATTAAACAATAAACCCTAAACCCTAAACACTAGGCCCTAAACCGTAAATCGTAAACCCTAAACCTTAAACCCTAAACACTAAACCCTAAACCCTAAACTCTAAACCCCAAACACAAGAGCATAAACCCTAAACCCAATACCCTAAACCCTAACCCCTAAACACTAAACCCTAGCCCTAAACCCTCTTAACCAAAAACCCTAAACCCTAAACACTAAATCCTAAACCCTAAACCCAAAACCTTAAACCCAATAACCTAAACCCTAAACCCCAAACCCAAAACCCAAAACCCTAAATCACAAACCCTAAAACTTAAACCCTAAACCCTATATCCTAAACCCTAAACCCTAAATTCAAGACCCCAAACACTACATAATAAACCCTAAACCGTAAACCCTAAACTCGAAACCCTAAGCCCTAAACCATAAACCCTTATCCCCAACCCTAAACAGTAAGCCCTAAGCCTTGAAACCAAAACCCTAACCCTAAATCGTAAACCATAACCCTAAGCCCTAAACCCTAACCCTAAACCCTAAACCCTAAACCCTAAGCGCCAAACCCTAGAACCTAAACCCTAGAACCTAAACCCTAAAACCTAAACCCTACACCCTAAACCTTAAACACTAAACCCTAAACCCTAAACTCTAAATCCCAGACCCTAAACCCTAAATCCTAAATCCTAACCCTAAACCGTAAATCCTAAACCCGAAACACGAAGCCCTAAACCCTAAACCCTAAACCCTAAACCCTAAGCCCTGAGCGCTAAACCTTAAACACTAATCGTAAACCCTAAACCCTAAGCATAAAACCCTAAACCCTAAATCCTAAAGCCGAACCTTAAACCCTGAAAACTCTAAACCCTAAACTCGAAAACTCAAACCCTAACCCTAAACCCAAAACCCTAAACCCTTACCCGAAACCCTAAACCCTAAACCCTTACCCGAAACCCTAAACCCTAAACGCTAAACCCTAAACCCTAAACTCGAAACCATAAACCCTAAACCCTAAACTCTAAATGCCAAACTCTAAATCCCAAACCCTAAACCATAACCCTAAACCCTAAATCCTAAACCTAAAACCCGAAACCCTAAACCCTAAACCCTAAACCCTAAACCCAAAACCCTAAACCCTAGACACTTACCATTAAACAATAAACCCTAAACACCAAACCCTAGGCCCTAAACCCTAAACCCTAAACCCTAAACCTTAAACCCTAAACACTAAACCCTAAATCCAAAACCCTAAACTCTAATTTGTAACCCCTAAACCACAACCCTAAACCCTAAACCCTAAACCCTAAACCCGAAACCCTAAACCCTAAACCCTAGACCCTAAACCCGAAACCCTAAACCCTGGATGCTTAACATTAAATAAAAAACCCCAAACCATAAACCCTAGGCCCTAAACCCTAAACCCTAAACCCCAAACACTAAACCCTAAATCCTAAACCCTAAACCCTAAACCCCAAACTCTAAATCCCAAACCATAAACACAAAACCCTAAACCCGAAACCCTAAACCCGAAACCCTAAACCCTAAATGCTTAACATTGAACAATAAACCCTAAACCCTAGACCCTAGGCCCTAAACCCTAAACCCTAAACCCTAAACCTTAAACCCTAAACACTAAACCCTAAAATCTAAAATCTAAATTCTAAACCCTAAATCGTAAACCCTAAACCCTAAATCCTAAACCCTAAATCCTAAGCCCTAAATCCTAAACCCTAAGCCCTAAAACCGAATCCCTTAACCCTAAACTCAAAATTCTAAACCCTGAACCCTAAACCCTAACCATAATACCAAAACCCTAAACCGTAAAACCTAACCCTAAACCCTAAACTCTAAACCCTAAACCCGAAACCCTAAACCCTAAACTCTGAAAACCGTAAACCTTAAAACCAAAACCTTAAACCCTAACCCTAAACCTAAACCTTAAACCCCAAACCCCAAACCCTAAACCCTACACCCTAAACGCTAAATCCTAGAACCGAAACCCAAAAACCTTAAACCTAAACCCTATACCCTAAACCCTAAAACCTAGACCCTAAACTCTAAATCCTAAACCGTTAGCCATAAACCCTAACCCTAAACCCTAATCCTGAAACCGTAAACCATAGACCCTAAACCCTAAACCCTAGACCCTAAAGACTAAACAATAAACCCTAAACCATAAACCCTAAACCTTATACCCTAAACCTTAAACCCGAAACCCAAAACCCTAATCCATGAAAAACCTAAACCCTAAACCCTAAAAACTAAACCTGAAATCGTAAACACTAAAGCCTAAAGCCTAAAGCCTAAACCCTAAAACATAAACCCTAAACACAAAACCCTAAACCCTAAACTCTAAATCCTAAACCCTAAACCTGAACACTAAATCGTAAACCCTAAACCCAAAACCATAAAGCCTCAACCCTAATCCCTAAACCCTAAACCCAAAACCCAAAACCCTAAACTTTAAACCCTAACCACTGAACAATAAACCATAAACCCTAAACCCATACACCCAAAACCGCAAACCCAAAACCCAAAACCTTAAACACTAAACCCTAAACTCTAAATGCCAAACCCTAAACCCTAAACCCAAAACCCTACACCCGAAACCCTAAACCCTGGACGCTTAACATTAAACAATAAACCCTAAACCCTAAACCCTAAACCCTAGGCCCCAAACCCTAAACCCTAAACCCTAAACCTTAAACCCTAAACACTAAACCCTAAACCCTAAACTCTAAACCCTAAACCCTAAACCCTAAACCCTAAACCCTAAATCCTGAACCCTAAATCCTAAGCCCTAAATCCTAAACCGTAAGCCCTAAAACCAAATCCCTAAACCCTAAACTCTAAATCCTAAACCCTGAACCCTAAATCCTAACCATAAAACCTAAACCCTAAATTGTAAATCCTAACCCTAAACCCTAAACCCTAAACCCAAAACCCTAAACTCTGAACAATAAACCCTAAACCATAAAACCTAAACCCTAAACCCTAAACTCTGAAAACCCTAAACCCTAAACCCTAAACCTTAAACCCTAACCCTAAACCCTATACCCGAAACCCTAAACCCTACACCCTAAACGCTAAATCCTAGAACCGAAACCCAAAAACCTAAAACCTAAACCCTATATCCTAAACCCTAAAACCTAGACCCTAAACTCTAAACCCGAAACCATTAACCGTAAACCCTAACCCTAAACCCTAATCCCAAAACCGTAAACCATAGACCCTAAACCCTAAACCCTAGACCCTAAAGAATAAACAATAAACCCTAAACCCTAAACCATAAACCCTAAACCCTATACCAAAGACCTTAAACCCTAAACCCTAAATCCTAATCCCTGAAAAATCTAAACCCTAAACCCTTACCCTAAATCCTAAAAACTAAACCTGAAATCGTAAACACTAAAGCCTAAATCCTAAACCCTAAACCCTAGAACCTAAACCCTAAAACGTAAACCCTAAACCCAAAACCCTAAACCCTAAACTCTAAATCCTAAACCCTAAACCTGAACACTAAACCTTAAACCCTAAACCCGAAACCATAAACCCACAACCCTAATCCCTAAACCCCAAACCCTAAACCCGAAACCCTCAACTTTATACCCTAACCACTAAACAATAAACCCTAAACCCTAAACCCTAAACCCTACACCCAAAACCCCAAACCCTAAACCCTAAACCCAAAACCCTAAAACCTAAACCTTAAACCCGAAACCCTAAAAACCCTAAACCTTAAACCCAAAATCCTAAACCTTAAGCCCTAAACTCAAAAACCAAAACCCTAAAGCCTAAACACTAAACCCTAAACCCAAAACCCTAAAACCAAAACACCAAACCATAAACCTTAAACAATAAACCCCAAAACCGTAAACCCTAAACCCTAAACACTTAACCCTTAACCCTAAACTCTAAACCCTAAACACAAGAGCATAAACCCTAAAGCCAATACCCTGAACCCTAAACCCTAAACCCAAGCCCTAAGCCCCCTTAACCAAAAACCCTAAACCCTAAAAACCCTAAACACAAAGCCTAAACCCGAAACACTAAATCCTAAACCCTAAACCCTAAACCCAAAACCCTAAACCCTAGAACCTAAACCCTAAACCCTAAACCCTAAACCCCAAACCCCAAACCCAAAACCCTAAATCGCAAACCCTAAAGCTTGAACCCTAAACCCTATATCCTAAACCCTAAACCCTAAATTCAAGACCCTAAACCCTAGATAATAAACCCTAAATCGTAAATCCTAAACTTGAAACCCTAAGCCCTAAACCATAAACCCCTAACCCTAACCCTAAATAGTAAGCCCTAAGCCTTAAAACCAAAACCCTAACCCTAAACTGTAAACCATAACCCTAAGCCCTAAATCCTAAACCCTAACCCTAAACGCTAAACCCTAAACCCTAAGCACCAAACCCTAGAACCTAAACCCTAAAAGCTCAACCCTAAACCTTAAACACTAAACCCTAAACCCTAAACTCTAAATCCCAGACCCTAAACCCCAAATCCAAACCCTAAACCCTAAATCCTAAAGCGAAACATGAAGCCCTAAACCCTAAACCCTAAACCCTAACCCTAAACCCTAAGCCCTAAGCGCTAAACCTTAAACACTAATCCAAAATCCTAAACCCTAAGCCCTAAACCTTAAACCCTAAATCCTAAACCCGTACCCTAAACCCTGAAAACCCTAAACCCTAAACTCGAAACCTCAAACCCTAACCCTAAACCCTAAACCCTAAACCCTAACCCAAAACCCTAAACCCTAAACCCTAAACCCCAAACTCGAAACCCTAAACCCTAAACCCTAAACTCTAAATCCTAAACCCTAAATACTAAACCCTAAACCCTAAACTTTAAATCCCAAACCCTAAACCCTAAACCCTAAACCCTAAACCCTAAACCCGAATCGCTAAACCCTAAACCCGAAACCCTAAACCCTAGACGCTTAACATTAAACAATAAACCCTAAACCCTAAACCCTAGGCCCTAAACCGTAAATCGTAAACCCTAAACCTTAAACCCTAAACACTAAACCCTAAACCCTAAACTCTAAACCCTAAACCCTAAACCCTAAAACCCTAAACCCTAAACTCTAAACCGCAAACCCTAAACCATAACCCTAAACTCTAAACCCTAAACCCTAAAACTGAAACCCTAAACCCTAAACCCTAAACCCAAAATCCTAGCCCCTAGATGCTTAACACTAACCCATAAACCCTAAACCCTAAACACTAAACCCCAAACCCTAAACCCTAAACCCTAATCCTTAAACCCTAAACACTAAACCCTAAACCCTAAACCCTAAATCCTAAACCTTAAACTATAAACCCTTACCCTAAACCCTAAACCCTAAAATCGAAATCGTAAACCCTAAATCCCAAACCCTAAACATTAAATCGAAAACCGCAAACCCTAAACCCTAGACCCTAATCACTAAAACAAAAACCCTAAACCCTAAACTCCATGCCCTAATCCCTAAAACCTAAACCAAAAACCCAAAACCCTTAACGCTAAATCCTAAGCCCTAATTCCTAAACTTGAAACCTTGAAAACCCTAAATCCTAAACCTGAATCCGTAAACCGTAAAACCTTAACCCTAATCCCTACACCCTAGAACCTAAACCCTAAACCCTAAACCCTAAACCCTAAACCCTAAACCCTAATCCCTAGACCTTAAACTCTAAATCCTAAACCCTGAACCCTAAACCCTTACCGTAAACACTAAACACTAAACCTGAAATCGTAAACCCTAAATCCTAAACCTTAAACCCTAAATTGTAAACCCCAAACCCTAGACCCTAAATACTAAACAATAAACCCTAAACCCTAAACCCTAAACAAAAAATCCTATACCCTAAACCTAAACCCTAAACCCTAAGCCGTAAATCCTAAGCCCTAAATTGTACACCCAATACCCTAAATCCTAAACCATAAGCCCCAAACCCTAAGCACTAAACCCTAAACCCTAAACCCTAAACCCGAAACGCTAAACCCTAACCCTAAACCCTAAACCCTAAACCCTAAACCCTAAGCCTGAACCCTTAAACCCTAAACCCTAAACCCTAAACACTAAACCCCAAACCCAAAATGCGAAACCGTAAACCCCAAACCCTAAACCCTTAAGCCTAGAACCTAAACCCTGAAACGTAAACTCTAAACCCAAAACCCTAACGCTAAACCCTAAACCCTAAACCCGAAATCATAAACCGTAAACCCTAAACCCTAAACCCTTCCTGGAATTGGTGTGATCCTAAGAGGGGGGGTGAATTGGGTTTTAAAAACTTTTTGGCAAATTTAAACAATTCGCCAATTCACCATAGTATCATATCTCATTCAACATGTATACGTGTATGTAAAGCGAGTTTAACAATGAAAGCAAACATACACGTGTGCAGTATCTTATTTAAATCAAATGTGTGCATGAGAATAATTTTGACATTAAATAAACATTCATACACATGTTGAAATTAAAGTGCAGGAATTTATATAAGACAGAAAGAACGACACCATATTTGTTATCGAGGTTCGGCCAAACCAGCCTACATCCCCGCCTTGGGCTTACCCCCAAGGATTCCACTATACCTGCTCACTTAACCGGGCGGAGCAAAAGCCTTTTACATCCTCTCCTTACAGGGAGAGGAAAACCCCAGCTCAATTACTAGGCTAAACCAAACTAGTCTCACTTGAGGGGCTGAGACTCCCCAGTTCAATTCCGAGCTGAATCGAACTAGTCTCACTTGTGGGGCTGAGACTCCCTAGTTCAATTAATTGGTTGAACCAAACTGTTACATGAAAACCATTTTGTACATGAAAATGCTTCTAAAATACAAGCAGAGATGTACACACTAAGCTCATACACATATACACTCCAATGATGTGAAATAATGCTCAGGGGAGTAAGGGTGCTTGACTATATTTAAACCCTAATAAAAGGTTTTTCTCCAAAAAGGTATTTCAATAATAATATAGGAGAACCTAGGGTTTTGCTCTTTTAATGATTTTGCACAAATGCAATGAGAATGAAAAATGTGTACTATGTTCTCCTACAAAGATTTATGCAAGTTAGAAATATTTGGAGAATCTAGGAGTTAAGCTCAATAAAATGTTTTTGCAATAAATAACTTCTCCCAAAATATATTTATCAAGGAAATAATTTGGGAGAACACCTAAGCAATATTCTCAGAAATGTTTTCCAAATATTTGATACCTAGTGAGAGTATGTGCAAATGAAATGCTCTAAATAAAATACTCTCCTCAAAGAAGATTTTGAAATAAATACATGAAAGAGAGTTGGAGAAATTTGGATAAAAAATATTTGACCCCAAAAGAGTGATTTAAACAATAATAAGCATTTTGGGGGAACTTTGATTAACCAAGGATTAGAGAGAAATTTAGAGTTAATTAAAGTTGCTAATCTAGAGTAATGAGAGGGTATTTATAGAGTTTGTGAGAAATATGACCGTTGGGGACACAGAGGCCATTTTAGAAAAAGTTTAATGACGTTTAATTAAAATTAACCTCATTTTAAAATGTTAACTGCGGTAAAAATTAGGACCAACCCGAGAGCACCAGTCGACCGGAAGACTTTCGATTGACCGAAGTTCATATGGCTCGATCGACCAGGCCAATTTTGAACTTCAGGATCGGTTGACTAGGAAAGACGATTTTTCCAAATTAGCGCGGTTCGGTCAACCAGGGTGAAAATGAACTAACTGGTCGGTCGACCAAAAGAGGCGATTTTTCAAAACAATGAGGTTCAGTTGACCGGGACATTTTGAGCTGAGAAGTTCGGTCGACCAAGTTGTTGGGGCATCTCCCAAGAACCCTTAGTCGACGAGACCCAAAACCCACAACACAAACCCTAAACCCTAAATCGCGAACCCTAAAGCTTAATCTCTAAACCCTAAACCCTAAATTGCGAACCCAAAACCTTAAAGTCAAGACCCTAAACACTAGATAATAAACCCGAAATCGTAAACCGTAAACCCAAAACCCAAAGCCCTAAATCCTAAACCCTAAAACCTAAACCCTAACCCTAAATAGTAAGCCTTAAACCCTAAACCAAAAACACAAAACCCAAAACCTAGACCCTAAACCCTAAACCCTAAACCCTAAGTCCTAAACCCTAACCCTAAACCTTAAACCCAAAACCCTAAGTGCTAAACCCTAGAACCAAAACCCTAAAAGCTAAACCCTAAACCCTAAACCTTAAACACTAAACCCTAAATCCTAACCACTAAATCCCAAACCCTAAACCCTAAATCCTAACCCTAAACCCTAGACCCTATACAATAAACAATAAACCCCAAACCCGAAACCCGAAGCACTAAACCCCAAACCCTAAGCACTAAGCACTAAGCCCTAAACCCCAAACACAAATCGAAAACCCTAAAACCTAAGCCCTAAACCCTAAACCCTGAAAACCCTAAAACCCAAACTTGAAACCTCTAACCCTAACCCTAAGCCCTAAACCATAAACCCTAAACCCTAACCTGAAACCCTAAACCCTAAACCCTAAACTCAAAACCCTAAACCTTAAACCCTAAACCCTAAAACCTAGAACATAAACCCTAAAACCTAAACCCTAAACCCTAAACATTAAATCCTAAACCCTAAACCATAAACTCTAAATCCCAAACCCTAAATCGTAAACCCTAAACCCTAAACCCAAAACCCTAAACCCTAGACGCTAAACAATAAACAATAAACCCTAAACCCTAAACCCTAGACCCTAAACCCTGAACCCTAAACGCTAAACCCTAAACCTTAAACCCAAAACACTAAACGCTAAAACCTAAAGCATAAAGCCTAAACCCTAAACAATAAACCCTAAACAATAAACCCTAAACCATAAACCCTTAACCCTAAACCATAAACCCTTAACCCTAAACACTAAAAGCGTAAACCCTAAACCCTAGAAGCTAAACCCTAAAACCTAAACCTTAAACCCTAAACCCTAAACCCTAAACCGTAAATCCAAAACCCTAAACCCTAACCCTTACCCTAAACCCTAAACCCCAAGTCTGAAACCTTAAAACCTAAACCCTAAACCCCAAGTCTGAAACCTTAAAACCTAAACCCTAGTCCCTAATCCAGAAATCGTAAACCCTAAATCCTAAGCCCTAAACCCTAAATCCTAAACCCCAAACCCTAAACCCTAGACCCAAAACAATAAACAATAAACCCTAAGCCCAAAATTTCAGGCCCTAAACCCTAAACCCTTAACCCAAAACCCAAAACCCTAGAACTTAAACCCTAAAAAGTAGACCCTAAACCCTAAACCCTAAACTTTAAGTCCTAAAACCTGAACCCTAAACCCTAACCCTAAACCTTAAGCCCTAAACTAGAAACCGTAAGCGCTAAATCCTAAAACCAAAACCCTAAATACTAAACCTGAAACCCTAAACCCTAGACCCTAAACACTAAACAATAAATCCTAAATCCTAAACTCCAGGCCCTAAACCCTAAACCCTAAACCTAAAACCCAAAACCCAAAACCCTAAACCCTAAATCCTAAGCC
This sequence comes from Malania oleifera, assembly GCF_029873635.1. NCBI lineage: Eukaryota > Viridiplantae > Streptophyta > Magnoliopsida > Santalales > Ximeniaceae > Malania > Malania oleifera. Next base: position 120,993 of record NW_026651857.1, on the reverse strand, counting down.
CTAAATCCTATACCTTAAACCCTGAAAACCCTAAACCCTACACCCTAACCCTAAACCCTGAACCCTAAACCTGAAACCATAAACCTTAAACCCTAAACCCTAATCCCTAAACCCTAAACCCTAAACCCTGAGCCCTAAACCCAAATCCCTAAACCCTAAACTCTAAATCCTAAACCCTGAACCCTAAACCCTAATTCTAAAACCTAAACCCTATACCTGAAACCGTAAACCCAAAATCCTAAACCCTAAACCCTAAATCCTAAACCCCAAACCCTAGACCCTAAGCACTAAACAATAAACCCCAAACCCAAAACTCTAGGCCCTAAACCCTAAAAACCCTCCCTAAGCCCTAAATCCTAAACCCTAGACCCTAAACCATAAACCCTAAACCTTAGAATCTAAACCCTAAACCCTGAACCTTAAACCCTAAACCCTAAACACCAAACCCAAAAACCCTAAACACTAACCCTAATCCTGAAATCAGGAACCCAAAAGCTTAAACCCTAAACCCTCAACCCAAAACCCAAATCCTTAAATTCAAGACCCTAAACACTAGACAATAAACCCTAAACCTTAAACCCTAAACCTAAAACCCTAAGTGCTAAACCCTAAAACCTAAACCCCAACCCTAAACAGTAAGCCCTAAGCCCTAAACCCAAAACCCTAACCCTAGACCCTAAACCCTTGTTGACCTTATAGGTCATGCCCTGGTTTTGATAATGACAAATACTCTTGTATTTAATAAATATCTAGTTCCAGTGTAGGTTCATATTAGTATATCATCAATGGCACGTGAAAGCTCAAAGCTTGAAGACAAACTCATGCTCTTAATTGTAATAATTTTTAGTGAAATTTGTCTGTAATAGTAATTAGGGTATTCGGTTTGTAATAAGCACACACATCACATGCATGGTTTATTTTGTAAGCTCAAACCAGAAACAAATCAAAAATGACCTTAGAAAGACCTTTGGGTATTCAACCAACACCAGACTTTTTTGGTGTCTGCAAATTAGACCCCAAGTGCCCCTAGCACACTCACACTTTCACATATATTTGTTAGGAACTTGAATAGGGCTTGTTTTCTTCAATACGGGACCAAAATGCACATACGATGCACTTTCGGTCGACCAGCCAAGCCAGTTCATTTTGGCCTGGTCGACCGGGACACCTTGGGTCAAAGTTTGACCACCCGGTCGACCAGCAAAGGTAGTTCAAAAGGCTCTGGTCGACCGAAACTCCCTTGGGTCAAATTTTGACCACCTGGTCGACCAGAAAAGGTAGTTCAAAAGGCCCTCGTCGACTAAAACTCCCTGGGGTCAAAAGTTTGACCAATTGGTCGACCGAAACTGGTAGTTCAAAAGGCCTTGGTCGACTCAAACCCTCGTAGGTCAAGAGTTGACCATCTGGTCAACCGAGAACATTTGTTCTCCAACTACCTGGTCGATCGAAGGGTCCTCGGGAGAATTCCCAGTGGTCTGGTCGACCAAACTAGGCAGTTCAAAATGCCCTGGTCGACCAAAACTTGAAAAATTGGGAAATCGCCCTCTCCTGGTCGACCAAGACCTCAGTTCAATATTCCCCTGGTCGACCGAACCATTTGAGACTTGATCGACCAAAACATTTTTGGTCGACCGGACCTCTCGGGTTGTCATCATTTTTACCGCGGGTTAAATATTTTTTAAACAGGGTTAAATTGATTTAAATGTCATTAATATTTTCTAACAATCCCTAATAGGTCCCCAACAGTCAAAATTTTCAGTATGTCTATATATACTCTTTCATTTGGTGGATTAAGCAACGATTAGCAAAAAGAGTAAGAAAATCTCTCTTAGGAAAAAATACTCCCTTTTGATTCCCATTTGCTCATACTCTTCCAAATACACTCCAGCTTACATTCAATACTTGTAAAATCATTTGTAAGTATTCTTAAGTGCTTAGATGGGTAGGTTTACTCTCTCTTGGTTGTGAGATTGATATATTTTTATTGAGAGCTGAACCAAAAGGATTCTTAGGGTACTTAGCCAATAAGTTCATCCTAAGAAGACTTTACTAGGTCTTCTGAGATTGCATATTTGTTGCAATATCTTAAGAAGCCCATTTTTGCTTTTGGTTACGAAATATTTTCAAAATCATTTACAAATATCTATTGCTCTTTATTTTGAAAATCCTTTGAGGAGATATTTGTGTTTGAGGTGAAACATCTTTGTTGCAATATTTATTCACTCAGATATTTTTGCTGAAAACAAAGATCCTATAGATTTTGCAATCCAAGCATATACATACTTCCATGATTGAGATATTCTATTTATTGATATTCTTGAGGCCTATCTGATATTCTGTCTGAACACATTTGATTGAAATACCTTGAGATACACAGATTGCTTATTTAACACTCTGACGTACTTACTACACTAATAGAAAACATAGTTGAGAGTTGAAATATTTAGACCACACAGAGCTTACATTTTAAATCATCTATGGTGTTTGTGTTTGTGCGCATTTGTGGTACAAATCTGCTTTACGTGAAAGCACCCATATATTGTACCGTTTGCTTGTATATCTGAGAGATTCCAGGCGTGGCCTGAGGGGGCGGTAATCCAGCCCGGTAAGGATTGGTAAAGGTTGAGGTCAGCCCTGTGGTAATTTGACCTAGTTTGTATAGGTACCTCTCCACCCGTTTAAGTGAGCAAGTTATTGTGATAATCCTTGTGCTAGTTAGCCAAGGCGGGGACGTAGGCAGTTGGCCAAACCTCGATAACAAATCTGCGTGTCATCCTTTCTTTACTGCTTTCTGGTGCTTGTGTGATTGTTTAAACTGCTTTATTTAATTTCTGGTATATTTACATTATTTGCACTAGATTGACCATAGGCTTGTGAACATACTGCTGTTAGGAGGAATACCTAGGAGATAAATTTTAAAAATACCAATTCACCCCCATTCTTGGGATCACGGTAAAGCTAACAATTGGTATCAGAGCCACGTAGCATAGACTAGTTATTATTTTGCACAAAGATCACATATAGCTCATAGCTCCGTGACCCCTTTCCCTGAGGGACCATCTTCCACATGACCTCCTGCTTTCAGCGGTGTTAATTACACCTTCTAGAAACAAAAGATGTGCATCTACCTTTAGAATACTGATTGGAAGGTGTGGAGGATTGTCTCTAAGGGAAACTATGTCCCTATGAGAATTGAGGGTGCAGCTTGAGTTCCTAAGACTGAGGATGAATATGATGATGATGACATGAAAGCTGTTTGTCTTAATGCCACTGCCATGATTATTTTATACTGTAGTCTTGATGTAAATGAATTTAACAGGATTATGGCATGTTCAACTGCAAAAGAAATATGGGATAAGTTAGAGGTCACATATGAGGGTACTAGAGATGTGAAAGAAAGTAGGATAGATATGTTGACCAGTGAGTATGAGGCCTTTAGGATGAATGTAGGTGAGTCCATTCAGAGTATGTACACTAGATTCACACACATCATAAACTCACTGCATGCATTAGGAAAGACCTATCCCACATATGAGATGATCAGGAAGATCCTTAGAGGCTTACCTCCTATTTGGGAAGCTAAGGCTACGGCCATTGCTGAGGGTAGAGACCTTAAGGCCATGAGCTTAGACGAACTGATAGGTTCCTTGATCACTTATGAACTGTCCATAAATGAAAGACTTAATGAGCATAACAGGGCTAAGAAGGTGACTCCACTAAAAGCATCTAATGACACATCTAGTGAGTATAGTGAGTCTGACATTGATGAGGAAATGGCCATGCTAACCAGAAGGTTTAGTAGATTTTTCAGGAAGAACAGGAAGCCGTTTAAAAAATATAGAGACTCCACTAATGAGAAGGGAGAGTCCAGTAAAAGAAAGGAAAAATCAAATGCTCCTACATGCTACAACTGCAACAAAGTGGGGCACATCAAACCTGACTGCCCACTACTGAAAAAAGAGGCTAAGAAAAAGAAGAGAGCCATGAAGGCTGAGACTTCATGGGACCAATTCAACAGCAGTGACTCAGATTCGGATCATAGTGACACAGAGGTTGCTAATCTGTGCTTAATGGAACACGGGGATGAGGTATCGTTTTCTAGTTCTTCATCTTCTTATTATTCATTAGATGATTGTGATTCTGACAGCATGCCTACATTTAGAGAATTACAATTTGAATATATCTGCATTTCAAAATTGTTAGGAAAAATGACCAAAGAGAATAATGATTTGAAAAAGAAATGTGAAAATTGGTCAAAACTGTTTAATATGGCAAAAACCTCTCATGCATCTATTTTAAAAGAAAAGGATACTACTATTGTTAAGCTTGAGAGGAAATTGGAGGATAGCTTTAAAATCATTTTTAAATTGACAAAGGGCAAAGAAAATTTTGAAAAATTACTTGGTGCCCAAAGAAATTCCTTAAGCAAAGAGGGTCTTGGTTTTAATGGCATTAAAAATGTTAGACGACCTAATCTTTACTTAGGACATTTTACACGTGAGTCAAAATCTCCTATCCCTCCTAAAGAACCTAAGTGCAGATTGAAATGTTTTAAATGTAAACAGATTGGTCATATTCAATTTGATTGTCCACTTAGGAATAAGCATGTTAGAATCAGGAAGGTATGGGTAGTTAAGGGAGACCCTGCTACTAACCCCCGTGGACCCAACAAAATTTGGGGACCGGCATCAGTCACTTAGCTTATTTTGTAGGTATGCTTAAGATCCTCCTCCTCCAAGGTCCTTAAAGGGTGGTACTTGGATAGTGGGTGCTCACGGCACATGACCGGAGACAAGGAAAAATTCACTTCAATTATTTCCAAGGATGGAGGCTATGTGACATTTGACGACAATGCCAAAGGACGCATCATCGGGGTAGGTAAGGTTGGTAAGGATTCCTCTCCTACTATTGATAATGTTTTATTGGTTGATGGAATGAAACATAATCTGCTTAGCATAAGTCAATTGTGTGACATAAGATATAAAGTATCTTTTGAAAATGACAAATGCATAGTTGAAAATAAAACAGATCATAAAGTGCTCTTTACTGCTGATAGACGTGAAAATGTTTATACATAATCTCTTGATAATTTAGCTTCACAACAAGTAACGTGTTTTTCTGCTATAAATGAAGCTAGTTGGTTGTGGCATAGGCATTTGGGGCATGCTAGCATGGATTTATTGTCTAAACTTGTTAGAAAAGAATTGGTTAAAGGTCTGCCTAAAATGTCTTTTGTAAAGGATAAAATCTATGATGCATGTCAAATGGGTAAGCAAACAAAATATAGTTTTAAGAAAAAGAAATTCATATGTACTACTAGACCTTTGGAGATGCTTCACCTAGATCTATTTGGGCCTAATTCTGTGCAAAGTCTCGGTGGTAAATCTTATGCTTTTGTAATTGTGGATGATTTTTCTAGATTCTCATGGGTGTTATTTCTTGCACATAAAAATGAATCATGTGAACATTTCACCAAACTTTGCAGGAGAATTCAGAATGAAAAAGGATATAAAATCACTCACATAAGAAGTGATAGAGGCACGGAATTCAAAAATGAAAGCATAGAAAAATATTGTGACTTAGAGGGCATATCACATAACTTTTCTGCACCTAGGACACCTCAACAAAATGGTGTAGTTGAAAGAAAGAACAAGTCACTACAAGAAATGGGCAGAACTATGTTGAATGAGCATAACTTACCTAAATACTTTTGGGCCAAGGCCATTAATACTGCATGCTATGTTATGAATAGGGTGTTGATTAGACCATCAATTAATAAAAACCCTTATGAATTGTGGAACAACCATAAGCCTAATATTTCCTATTTTTATGTGTTTGGTTGTAAATGCTTTGTGCTTAGAGATAATGAGCATCTAGGAAAATTTGACTCTAAATCTGATGAAGGCATCTTCCTAGGCTATGCACTTAATAGTAAAGCATATAGGGTTTTCAATAAAAGAACTTTAGCTGTGATTGAGTCTATTCATGTTGTGTTTGATGAGTCTAATCCATTTTCTAATAAAGATGATGAAGATGATATTGATATTATAAAATGCCTAGAGAAAATGTCCATTGAAAATAATGCAAGTGAAAATCAAGAAGCAAACGAAAAATCACTTGAAGATAATGAAAATGGAAATCAGGAGCTGCCTAGAGATTGGAAATACATTAGAAGTCATCCTATAGATCAAATCATAGGCGAACCATCCCGCGGAGTAGCCACAAGATCATCATTAAGAAATATAGTAAACCACTCCGCTTTCTTATCCCAAGAAGAACCTAAAAATATTAAAGAAGCCATAGAAGATGAATCTTGGGTAATGTCCATGCAAGAAAAACTTAATCAATTTGAAAGAAGCAAAGTGTGGACCTTAGTTCCTAGGCCTAATGAGCACACCATCATTGGAACTAAATGGGTATATAGAAATAAGAAAGATGAAAATGGGGTAGTAACTAGGAATAAAGCCAGACTAGTTGCCCAAGGGTATAACCAATAGGAAGGGATTGACTTTGATGAAACATATGCTCCTGTTGCTAGATTAGAAGCCATTCGTATGCTACTTGCCTTTGTCACTTTTAAAAATTTTAAATTGTTTCAAATGGATGTTAAAAGCGTTTTTCTAAATGGCTACATTAATGAAGAGGTATACGTAGAACGACCACTTGGTTTTGAGAATCATAAATATCCCGATCATGTTTACCGGTTGTCTAAAGCCTTGTATGGATTGAAACAAGCTCCTAGAGCTTGGTATGAGAGGGTTAGTAGTTTTCTACTAGAAAATGGGTTTACCCGTGGCAAGATTGACACTACACTTTTCATCAAGTCCAAAAATGATGATATGCTCCTTGTTCAGATTTATGTGGACGATATCATTTTTGGAGCAACTAATGATGAGTTGTGTAATGAGTTTGCCAAATGCATGCAAAGTGAATTTGAAATGAGCATGATGGGTGAACTAAGTTTCTTCTTAGGTCTACAAATTAAGCAAGCTAATCATGGAACTTTCATATGCCAATCTAAATACATTAGGGACTTGTTAAAGAAATTTAATATGGAAGATTGTAAAATTTTTGGCACACCTATGAACTCTTCCATAAAGCTTGATAAAGATGAGCAAGGAATCCCTGTTGATGTAAAACTATATCGTGGCATGATTGGAAGTCTCCTATATCTCACTGCTAGTAGGCGTGACATTATGTTTAGTGTGTGCATGTGTGCTAGATTTTAGGCTGACCCTAAGGAATCTCATCTGAAATCTATTAAAGGAATCCTTAGGTATCTAGTTGGAACTGTAGAGTTAGGATTGTGGTACCCTAAGCATACTACCGTTGAGATTGTAAGTTACACTGATACTAATTTTGCCGGTAGTAAGGTTGATAGAAAAAGCACTAGCGGCACTTGTCATTACTTAGGACAATCTCTTGTTTCTTGGTTCTCCAAGAAACAAAACTCAGTTGCCTTATCCACCGCCAAAGCTGAAAATATTGCGGCTGGAAGTTGTTGTGCCCAAACTCTTTACATGAAACAACAACTTGTGGATTTTGGATTGCACTATGAAACAATACCGATTAAATGTGATAATTCCAGTGCAATCAACATCTCTAAAAATCCTATCTCATATTCACGAACTAAACACATTGAGATTAGACATCATTTTCTTTGTGATCATGTGCAAAAAGGAGATGTGGCTCTTGAGTTTGTATGCATAAATGAACAGTGGGCCGATATATTCACTAAGCCACTACCTGAGGATAGATTCATACAAATTAGATGTGAGTTAGGCTTAATGCATAGTAGAGAAGCTTCCTAAACTTAAATGTCTCATAACTTGCATAATTTTAGGGGGAGCTCCCTCATGGGAACTTTTCAAGTCTTAACAACTAATCCTATTGTTGACTTATTTTCTTGCTTGAGACTTTGTGAAAAGCTAATTGTTGATTGTGTGCATATGTTATACATATATCTATTGCATAATTATATTGATAGTTTATTTGTTGCATTGGATCATACTGAATTGTTTGAGTAGTTGTGGATAAATTTCTAGGAAATTTACACTCAAAATAGGTTACATTTATACAGGTTTACTTTTGGAAAGTCCGATTTACAAACGGCACTCTGCCGAAATTTTTCAAAACCTCTTTCCAAAATTACTCTTGTATAAATGTATTAAACACCCATTATCTAGGACTTTAATTCCAATGACCCTTTTTGCTATTGCCAATGGGAATACATTGGATGCATCTTGTGAGGGGGAGCCTTTTTAGGCTTAACCCTATAGTTTTGCCAATCGTATTTGTCACCATCAAAAAGGGGGAGAATGTTGACCTTATAGGTCATGCCTTGGTTTTGATAATGACAAATACTCTTGTATTTAATAAATATCTAGTTCATGTGCAGGTTCATATTAACATATCATCAATGACACGTGAAAGCTCAAAGCTTGAAGACAAACTCATGCTCTTAATTGTAATAATTTTTAGTAAAATTTGTCTATAATAGTAATTAGGGTATTTGGTTTGTAATAAGCACACACATCACATGCATAGTTTATTTTGTAAGCTCAAACCAGATACAAATAAAAAATGACCTTAGAAAGACCTTAGGGTATTCGACCGACACCAGACATTTTCGGTGTCTGCAAATTGGACCCCAAGTGCCCCTAGGACACTCACACTTTCACATATATTTGTTAGGCACTTGAATACGGCTTGTTTTCTTCAATACGGGACCGAAATGCACACACGATGCACTTTCGGTCGACCAGCCAAGCCAGTTCATTTTGGCTTGGTCGACCGAGACACCCTAGGTCAAAGTTTGACCACCCGGTCGACCAGCAAAGGTAGTTCAAAAGGCCCTGGTCGACCGAAACTCCCTTGGGTCAAAGTTTGACCACTCGGTCGACCAGCAGAGGTAGTTCAAAAGGCCTTAGTCGACCGAAACTCCCTGGGGTCAAAAGTTTGACCAACCGGTCGACCGAAACTGGTAGTTCAAAAGGCCTTCGTTGACCGAAACCCTCCTGGGTCAACAGTTGACCATCTAGTCGACCGAAAACATTTGTTCTCCAACTACCTGGTCGACGGAAGGGTCCTCGGGAGAATTTCCAGCTGTCTGGTCGACCGAACCAGGCAGTTCAAAATACCTTGGTCGACCAAAACTCAGAAAATTGTGAAATCGCCCTCTCCTGGTCGACCAAGACCTTAGTTCAATATTCCCCTAGTCGACCGAACCATTTGAGACTTGATCGACCGAAACATTTTTGGTCGATCGGACCTCTCGGGTTGTCATCATTTTTACCGCGGGTTAAATATTTTTTAAACAGGGTTAAATTGATTTAAATGTCATTAATATTTTCTAACAATCCGTAATAGGTCCCCAACGGTCAAAATTTTCAGTATGTCTATATATACTCTTTCATTTGGTGGATTAAGCAACGATTAGCAAAAAGATTAAGAAAATCTCTCTCAAGAAAAAATACTCCCTTTTGATTCCCATTTGCTCATACTCTTCCAAATACACTCCAGCTTACATTCAATACTCGTAAAATCATTTGTAAGTATTCTTGAGTGCTTAGATAGATAGGTTTACTCTCTCTTGGTTGTGAGATTGATATATTTTTATTTAGAGCTGAACCAAAAGGATTCTTAGGGTACTTAGCCAATAAGTTTATCCTAAGAAGACTTTACTAGGTCTTTTGAGATTGCATATTTGTTGCAATATCTTAAGAAGCCTACTTTTGCTTTTGGTTACGAAATATTTTCAAAATCATTTACAAATATCTATTGCTCTTTATTTTGAAAATCCTTTGAGGAGATATTTGTGTTTGTGGTGAAACATCTTTGTTGCAATATTTATTCACTCAAATATTTTTGCTGAAAACAAAGATCCTATAGATTTTGCAATCCAAGCATATACATACTTCCATGATTGAGATATTCTATTTATTGATATTCTTGAGGCCTATCTGATATTCTGTGTGAACACATTTGATTGAAATACCTTGAGATACACATATTACTTGTTTGACACTCTCACGTACTTACTACACTAATAGAAAACATAGTTGAGAGTTGAAATATTTAGACCACACAAAGCTTACATTTTAAATCATCTGTGGTGTTTGTGTTTGTGCGCATTTGTGGTACAAATCTGCTTTACGTGAAAGCACCCATATATTGTACCGTTTGATTGTATATCTAAGAGATTCCAAGCATGGCCTGAGGGGGCGGTAATCCAACCCGATAAGGATTGGTAAAGGTTGAGGTCAGCCCTGTGGTAATTTGACCTGGTCTGTATAGGTGCTGTTCCACCCGTTGAAGTGAGCAAGTTATTGTGATAATCCTTGTGCTGGTTAGCCAAGGCGAGCACGTAGGCAGTTGGCCGAACCTCGATAACATATCTGCGTGTCATCCTTTCTTTACTGCTTTCTAGTGCTTGTGTGATTGTTTAAACTGCTTTATTTAATTTCTGGTATGTTTACATTATTTGCACTAGATTGACCATAGGCTTGTGAACATACTGTTGTTAGAAGGAATACCTAAGAGATAAATTTTAAAAATACCAATTCACCCCCATTCTTGGGATCACGGTAAAGCTAACAACCCTAAACCCTAAACCCCAAACTCGAAACCCTAAACCCTAAACCCTAAGCGCTAAACCCTAGAACCTAAACCCTAAAAGCTAAACACTAAACCCTAAACCTTAAACACTAAACCCTAAATCCTAAACTCTAGATCCCAAACCCTAAACCCTAAATCCTAACCCTAAACCCTAGACCCTAAACACTAAACAAAAAACTCTAAACCCGAAACCCAAAGCCCTAATCCCTAAACCCTAAACTCTAACCCTAAACCTTAAGCCCTAAGCCCTTAACCCCAAACACTAATCCTAAACCCTAAACCCTATGCTCTAAACCGTAAACCCTAAGCCCTAAACCTAAACCCTGAAAACCCTAAACCCTAAACTCGAAACCTCAAACCCTAACCTTAAACCCTAAACCCTAAACCCAAAACCTTAAAACATAAACCCTAAAACCTAAACCCTAAACCCTAAACCCTAAACCCTAAACCCTAAACCTTAAATCCTAAAACCTAAACCCTAAAATCTAAATCCCAAACCCTAAACCCTAAACCATAATCCAAAACCCTAAACCGTAAACCTAAACCAGAAACCATAGACCCTAGACGCTAAACACTAAACAATAAACCCTAGACCGTAAATCCTAAACACCAAACCCTAAACCCAAAACCTTAAACCCTAATGCCTAAACCCTAGACAGTAAACCATAAACCCTCAACCCTAAATCCTTAAACCCTAAACTCTAAACCCTAGAACCTAAGCCCTAAAGCCTCAACCATAATCCCTAAACCCTAAACCCTAAATTTGAAACCCTAAACCTTAAACCCTTACCCTAAACCGTAAACCCTAAGCCCGAAACCTTAAACCCAAAACCTGAAACCCTAAACCCAAAATCATAAACCCAAAATCCTAAACCCTAAACCCTAAACCTTAGACCCTAAACACTAAAATATAAAACCAAAACCCTAAAATCCACGCCCTAAACCATAAACCCAAAACCCAAAACCCTAAACGCTAAATCGTAAGCCATAATTCCTAAACCCTAAACCCTGAAAACCCTGAGCCCTGAAAACCCTAAACCCTAAACCCTAACTCTAAACCCTGAACCCTAAACCTGAATCCATAAACCCTAAACCCAAAACCTTAATGCCTACACCCTAGAACCTAAATCCTAAACCCTAAACCGTAAACCCTAAACCCTAAACCCTAATCTCTAAACCTTAAACTCTAAATCCTAAACCCTGAACCCTAAACCCTAACCCTAAACACTAAACCCTAAACCCGAAACTGTAAACCCTAAGTCCTAAACGTTAAACCCTAAATTGTAAACCCCAAACCCTAGAACCTAAACACTAAACAATAAACCCTAAACCCTAAACTCTAGACCTTAAACCCTAAACCTTAAACCAAAAACCCTAAACCCTAAACCCTAAACCCTAAAGCCTAAATCCTAAGCCTTAAATTCTACACCCTACCCTAAACCTTGAACCCTAAGCCCCAAACCCTAAGCACTAAACCCTAAACCCTAAACCCTAAACCCTAACCCTAAACCCTAAACCCTAAACCATAAACCCTAAACCCTAAATTCTAAACCTTAAACCTTAAAACCTAAACCCTAAAGCCTAAACCCTGAAAACCCTATTCCCTAATCCCTAAACCTTAAACGCTAAGCCTAAACCCTACACCCTAAATCCTAAACCTTAAACCTTAAAACCTAAACCCTAAACCCTGAACCCTAAACCCTAAACCCGAAACCCTAAACCCTAAACTCTAAATGTTGGCCTTACTAGGTTTGATACTCCATTTTGATGCTAACAAACAAGTAGGATTTAACATGCTTTAGTTGAGGGTTGCGTTTTCTCAGGAATTCAAATTGAAGGTACTCGTGTAGCATGAGTCAATGACTGATAGTATGGATCAAAGTGTGAAGAACATAATAGCATGATGATTAAAGAAGATCAACATGAGAGATTAGAGTTCAGATTATTCTGAGAGGTCAGAGATTAGCATTAGAGAAAGTTCGGAGCATAGGAGAATTTTTGAGAACTTAGGACAAGTCTCTGTAAGTACTTTAAGTTTATTCAAGTATGAAGTTTTCATTTTGAAGCTCATTAAAAAAAGAGACTTAGAGACCTTAAGATGATAACTTGGAACATGTTTTCAAAGTTAAAACAAATTTATATTCCAAGTAAAAATGAGAGAGAAATCAAAAAGTGACTAAGAAAGAAATTTATTCAGTTGATAGACGACTGTGTGGTTATAGACAGACAACTGGCTAAATTAAAGGCTTAAATTTGAAACACAGAAGCGTGACAGACGACTGTCAGTGAAAAGTGAGAAGACTGTGTAGGTTTCACTAGACGACTATCCACTTTCTATGTTACTGAAAAGCTTAATTTTACACATGGACAGACGATTGTCATCATATGGACAGATAACTGTCACCTTATATTCTGATGACAGATGACTACCACTCAAGGGACAGACGACTGTCACCTTTCTGCCTATGATTTTTACCGTTAATTAAATAAATAGACGACTGTCAAGACTTCACAGTTGTCTGCCTCGCGGCAATTTTCTATTTTCCAACGGATATAATTTTTGAAATTCAAATTTTTGGAAACTTAATTAAGTGTAATATATGGAAACAATTCTGAGTATCCTTTGGGGAACAAGCAAGAAGGTATTATACATCTATAAATACCCCCAAGACTCATTGAATTAATCACCAAGTTTATTAATAGCTCGCAATCTACTGTCATACTCTCTCTCACTCTAAAATTCTGAAAGTGCTTCATATTGCTCTCATCCTTGCTCGAAATTAAGAAGTTCTTGCTGAATCTCATTGTGTTTGATCATTGAGTTACTGATTCTTTCATTGAGAGATACCCACGGTGATAGGTTTCTAAGATCTTCATTCTGAAATTCATATTCTAAATTTACTGAAGTGCATTAGTTTTTCAAAGTTGTACTAATCAGCTTTTTTAGGAGCAAGTTCTTGTACGTATTGTTTCTCTATCTTTGTAATAGGGCTTGTTGCCAATTTAAGTATTGAATCGTTGGACCAAACAAAGGGAGATTGTTTGGAGAAGGCGGGCTCTAGCCTTACCCAAGGAGTGCTTGTAATTTTTTTTGTTCCGGCTGATAAAGGAAGGGTAATAGTGAATCCTTTGGCGGTTTGGCCAAGGGCGAGGACGTAGGCTTTGTTGAAGCCGAACCTCGTAAGAATCCTTGTGTTCTTCTTTCTCTACTCTACTCTTTATTTTTCAAAGATATAATCCGCGTGGTTGTTTTAAATTTCAATTCTGAATGTTTGGTAGTTAAATAGACCAGAAGGTAATTCGTTTTAGATAAATCAGCATTGATTGTGGAAACCAAAAGGGATTACGTTGGTTGATTATCCTTGACCTATTAATCTGAAAGTTTATTTAAAAATTGAACATTGCGAAGAAGAATACTTATGATACAGGGCTTCTATTGAGTGCAACAAATTTTCACATATATTGTTACTTAAAATTGAGAGTTTGATCGTGTTGTGATTGATTGCGTTTGTTTCTAAGATTTGTAACTTAAAAGAACTAATTCTAAAGGAACAATTTTTTTTTAAAACCAATTCCCCCCCCCCCCCTCTTGGGGAGCTCTTCCTAATTTCAATTGGTATCAAAGCCTAGTTATAGTAATTCCTAACAAGAAACTATAAAAAGATCGAATGGCAAACATAGGAGTACCACCCTTTGGTAAAGGCCAATCCTCAACATGTCCACCAATTTTTTGTGGACATAATTATACGTTTTGGAAATAGAGAATGCAAATTTATCTCCAACACATGGATTGGAAAGCATGGGAAGTAGTTATGGATGGAGACCTTATTCCCACTAAAATAGTTGATCGAAAACAGATTCCAAAAGAAAAAAAGGGATATGATCGATTCAGACTATAAAATGCTTCAAATCAATTCCAGCGCTATAAATGCTTTATAGTGTGCCTTAGATGCTAACGAATTTAATAGGCTCATGGCATGTAAGATGGCTAAAGAAATATGGGACAAATTAGAAGTGACAGATGAAGGAACTATTGATGTTAGAGACAATAGGATAGACATATTAACAAGCGAATATGAAGCATTCAAGATGAATTCTGATGAAACAATATCAAGTCTGTACACCAGATTTACCCACATAATAAACTCCTTAAGTACCTTAGGGAAAACTTATACTACCTACAAAATGATTAGAAAAATCCTAAGAGGCCTTCCCTCAATATTGGAACCAAAGGCTACAACTATCGCTGAAGGTAGAAACCTTAAGACTACCTCTTTAGATGAACTCATAGGTTCACTTCTTACCTATGAAATGGCTTTAAAAGAAAGGAATCTTGAACCAAAGCATAAAAGATCCATTGCACTAAAAGCCTCTAGCCACAACTCTAGTGAAGAGGAAAGTGACACAAGTGACTTAAATCAAGATGAATTGGCATTCATCACTAAGAGACTAGGCAAATTTTATAAAAGAAATAAAAGATTTCCTAGGAAGTTTAATAAAAAGAAACCTAAAAAATGAGAGACAAGTAGGAAGGAAAATAAAAGTAAGAATGAAGCTCCAATATTTTATCATTGCAAGAAACCAGGGCATATCAAACCAGACTGTCTATTGTTCAAGAAAGACAAGAAGAAAAAGAAGGAAGCTATGAAAGCTATGTGGGATGATTCAAGCTCCAACGAGACAGAAAATGAATCAAGCGGACAAAAGATGGAAAACATATGTTTCATGGTGAATGATGAAGAGGTAAACTCCCATAATTCCCCTACAGAATCTCAAAATGAGTCGTGTGATGAGTCATGTGACAGCATGCCTTCCTATAAAGAATTGCAAGCTGAGTTGTTTTCTTTGCATAAAAGATTCATAAAAATTTCTAAAAGAAATATAACTTTGAAAGATCAAAATAAAGAACTAGTAAAGCAACTTGAATCATTCAAAGCTATTGAAGAAGAAAAAAAAATTCTTGTATTAAGAAGTTGGAAGAAATAAATATAGCAACTCAAGAGTTAGGCAAAACTCATAAAGCTAATTTGAATAAAAAGGATTTAGAAGTAAATGAACTCAAAATGGTAGTAGAGGATAAAGAAAAAATTATCTATAACTTTACCAAAGGAAAAGAAAACTTTGAAAAGATGATTGGATAGCAAAGGCTTCATGGGAACAAAGAAGGTATAGGCTATAATGGTAAAACAAATAAAAGGAACAAAAAGCTATACATGTGATACTTTGTTAAGGAGCTAAGTATTATGCTAGAACTTCATCAAATAGCAAACATGAACACACCACTTGCTATATATGCAAGACTAAAATCATGTAATGTTTAATTGCCCACTAAAAAGAAAGTATGTTAAAGTGCAAGGAGAATGGAAAGTCAAAAATGGAACTAACAACAAAACAAAGAAAATTAAAAGAATTTGGGTTCCAAAGACTAACACAAAAAATCCTCCATTGTAGGTATGCTTTAGGACAACACCGTCATCGGATAAATGGTACTTGGACAGCGGGTGCTCAAGGCACATGACCGGTGACAAGACCAAGTTCACTACATTAAAACAAAAGGATCGAGGATACGTCACCTTCGGCGATAATTCTAAAGGGAAAATCATTGGCATCGGTAAAATTGGTAAAGAACCTTCACTCACTATAGATAATGTGCTATTAGTAGAAGGATTAAAACATAACCTTTTAAGTATTAGTCAATTAAGTGATAAAGGGTTCGAAATAATCATTAAGAAAGAAAAATGTGTTATTCAAAATCCTAAGAACAATGAAACGTTGTTTATAGCTCATAGGATAAACAATGTCTATTGTATAAATTTTGAGAACTTAGTAAATCAGAATATAACTTGTTTGGCAGCAATGAATGAAATAAGTTGGCTATGGCATAGGAAACTAGGACATGCTAGCATGGACCTATTATCCAAATTATCAAAGAAAAATCTTGTCAAAGGACTACCTAATACAAAATTCATAAAAGACAAGATATGTGATGCATATCAAAAGGGAAAGCAAGTTAAAACGAGTTTCAAAAAGAAAAAATACATATCTACAAAAAGACCCCTAGAATTGTTATATCTAGACTTATTTGATCCAACAAAAACCTCAAGTCTAGGAGGAAAATAATATGCTTTTGTAATAGTGGATGATTATTAAAGATTCACTTGGGTATTATTTCTAGCAAGCAAAGATGAAGCCTATGACATGTTTATTACTTTATGTAAGAAATTACAAAATGAAATGGGCTATAATATAACAAGCTTTAGGAGTGATCAAGGTAGGGAATTTAAAAACAAAAATGTTGGAAAATTCTATAATGAATATGAAATAAATTATAATTTTTCCGCACATAGGACTCCACAACAAAATGGAGTCGTAGAAAGAAAAGTTAGAACTCTACAAGAAATGGCAAGAACAATGTTGAATGAAAATAATCTACCTAAATACTTTTGGGCAGAAGCTGTAAATACAACATGCTACATTATAAATAGGGTATCAATAAGATAAAAAATGGACAAAACAACATATGAACTTTGGAAAGGAAGAAAACCTAATATTTCCTACTTTCATGTATTCAGATGCAAATGTTTTATTCTCAATACTAAATATGATCTAGGAAAATTCGATGCAAAATTTGATGAAGGTATCTTCTTAGGGTACTTTATAAATAGTAAAGCTTATAGGGTTTATAATAAAAGAACCTTTACTATTATGGAATCAATGCACATACCATTTGATGAATCAAACAATCATGACAATAAAAATGAGAATGATGAAAAAGAAGATACTCCACAAAAAGAAGAAGATCTTGAAATAAAAGAAGAAATCAATAATGATGCTCCAAATGAAAACCTTATAGAAAATTTGAAGCTTCCTAAAGAATGGAGATATGATAAAAATCACCCAAAAGGACAAATTCTTGGTGAAACTTAAAAAAAAATATAACTACAAGAGCCTTATTAAAAAATATTTGCAATCATTATGCCTTGTTATCTCAAGATGAACCCAAAAATATAAAAGAAGGCTTAAATGATGATTCTTGGATCATAGCTATGCAGGAGGAACTAAATCAAATTGAAAGAAGTCAAGTATGGAAACTTATACATAAACCCAAAGACAAGTCAATCATAGGAACTAAATGGGCGTTTAGAAATAAAAAGGATGAAACTGGAGTAGTTGTAAGAAATAAAGCTAGGCTTGTAGCACAAGGTTACAATCAAGAAGAAGGCATTGATTATGAAGAAACCTTTGCCCCTATAACAAGAATGGAAGCAATAAGGATGCTTCTTGCCTATGTAGCCTATAAAGATTTCAAATTATACAAAATGGATGTAAAATGTGCATTTCTAAACGGCTATATTAATGAAAAAGTCTATGTTAAACAACCTCCAGGTTTTGAAGACACTAAAAATCCAAATCATGTATTTAAGTTAACTATGGCCCTATATGGATTGAAACAAGCTCCTAGAGCTTGGTATGATAGGCTAAGCAAATTTCTACTCCAAAATAAATTTTCAAGAGGAAAGATAGACAACACTTTATTTATAAAAACCAAAGATAATAATATGCTTATAGTTCAAATTTATGTTGATGATATTATATTTGGAGCTACTCATGAAGATTTGTGTAATGAATTTGCTAAAACTATGCAGAGAGAATTTGAAATGAGCATAATAGGAGAATTAAATTACTTTCTAGGTTTGCAAATCAAACAAGCTAAAAATGGAACTTTCATAAATCAAACTAAGTATATTAAAGACATGTTAAAAAAGTTTGATATGGAAGAAAGTAAACCTATAGGAACTCCTTTGAGCACTTCGACTAGTCTAGATAAGGATGAAAAAGGGAAACAAGTTGATACCAAACAATATCGAGGTATGATAGGAAGTTTACTTTACTTAATAGCAAGTAGACCAAATATAATGTTCAGTGTGTGTATGTGTGCTAGGTTATAATCGACTCCTAAGGAATCACATCAAACAACAGTAAAACGAATTCTTAAATATTTGCTAGGCACACTTGATTTAGGGTTATGGTATCCGAAAGGAATTGATTTTGAAATGATGAGTTATTCAGATGCAGATTATGCAGGATGCAAAATAGATAGAAAAAGTACTAGTGGGACTTGCCACTTTTTAGGACACTCATTAGTTTCATGGTTTTCAAAGAAACAAAATTTCGTAGCATTATCTAAAGCTGAAGCAGAATACATAGCAGTTGGGAGCTGTTGTGCTCAAATTTTATACATGAAACAACAATTAAATGATTTCAAAATTCAATACCAAACAATCCCTATAAAATGCGATAATACAAGCACAATAAATATTTCAAAGAATCCGGTATCACATTTAAGAACTAAACATATTGATATATGTCATCACTTTTTAAGAGATAATGTAGACAAGAAAGAAATAGTTCTTGAATTTGTAAATACTCATACTCAATTAGCTAATATATTTACCAAACCATTAGCTGAGGATCAATTTATATTTATTCGACAAGAATTAGGCATATTACATATAAGAGAAGTTAACTAAAAAGGAAAGAAGTTGAGTTTGGTCAGGACAAATGACTGCTAGGGAGCTGACAGACGACTGGCAGGCTACTATCTGTGTAAAAGATAGTAGACAGATGACTACCAGTGAGCTCGCAGTCGACTAGCAAGCTACTGTCTGCGGACAGACGACTGTCCAATTAGAGACAGACGACTGTCTTGCAGAGGGTAAGGTACTTTCCACTTAAAAACATGATTTTTAAACCCTACAGACCATTGACCATTCTTCTTCCTTCCTATAAAACATTTTCTTTTCTCTTTCCTTTCAGTTCTTTCTCTCCCAAGCCTCATAAAACGATTATCTTTCATACCCTACTCCATACAAATCTAGGGTTTCTGCTTATCAAGATGGTTCGTACCAAAATTGTGGGAAAGAAGGACAAAGCTTCTTCATCTTCTTCAAAGCCTACAAGCAACGATGACATGGAAAAATGACTGGTCTTTTCACACGCAAAATCATTGTATCAGAATCATCTATTAGCTATTGAACCGATGTTTTGTAAGATTTTCGATGTTACCTTCTTTGAAGAAAATTTTCCTGAAATTTTAGACATGTTCAAAGCTATAGGATGAGACAAGTTTATCCTTCATCAAGTTAAAGGGTACTATCCAGATCAAATTAAGATTTTTTACTCTAACTTGGTTAAGAAGGAAGATGGCATTACTTCTGAAATTTATGGTCAAAGGATAACACCTACCCCACACTCATTACGAAAAATTCTTCATATCAAGCATGAGAATTTTGAGTGTACACCAGTTAAGAAGCATTGGACCATGAACAAGGATTTACACCACAAGAATTTCTGCCTCTTGTGATGAATGATGCACCTGTGTATTTTGGACATCCTCCACCATACAAGCAGCTCAATCTTCAGGCACAAATTCTGCATAAAATCATTGCATACAACATAATTCTGAGGTTTGGATCCTTTGATCACGTATCGTATTTTGATTGTTTTGTTCTGTGGTACTTACTCAAAGGGAAGAAACTAGACTTATCCAGTATCATACTGAAGTGGATGGTGTTGAAGCTTGAATCTCCTAGAATTGGGCTTCCATACGGTGGTATTCTTTCCTTAATCTTTGCCCATTTTCAAGTCCTTTCTCCAACTTCAAAAATAGTAAAAAGAACCCATTATCGTGTTTTCTCATCTACTACATTGAAACGAATGGGTTACAAAAAGTATACCAAGGGTTGGATGTTCCGGGGAAAAAGACCGGCAAGACTTGCACCTGAGGTAAGGAATCTAGCTCCTGAAGAAGCTGATATGCCACCTTGGTTTGTTCCATTTTATCAAAATTATACTAGCTTCAGTTCCAAAATAAGAGAAAACTTCTCTTCAAGATAAACTTTCCACCATGGATGACAAGTATACCTCATTACACACTTGTATTGCTAAGATAGAACATCATGTCACTAAACATGACATTGATTCCGATAATGAGGATAGTAAAAATTTTGAAGAGGAAGAAACTGAATCTGAAGAGGATGAATGAGAAGAAGAAGAAAAAGAGGCAGAAGAAGATGCAGGAGATGATGAAGCAGCAACTGAAGAAGAAGAGGAAGAAGAAGAAGAAGAAGGTTCACAACAATCCAAAGGAAAAGGAATTGCTGAAGACAATGTCACTAACTCTGAAATATAGACTTATGCTGGTGTTTTTGCTCTTTTGTATGCTTAAATTCTGGATGTATTTTTGTTTTTGTTGGACAAAAGGGGAGAATGTGTAAGCTAAAGACTATGATTCTCTATATGTATTCTAGCTCTGAAACTCTGAACTTTTGCAATTTTTTGTTATCAGTTTGATGTAATTATAAGTTCTAATATTAATGATAATTCTAAAATATTTGCAAATTCTACTTTGAGTTTGTTAATTGACAGGGGGAGTATTATGAGTTATCACTTAAGCATAATTCTTAATCAATTGATGTTATTATATTAACATTGGTATCACACATACTAAAATTGCTATTTGCCCTTGTTCAATAAATACTCAAATTATATTTTTTTGATTGATGTCAAAGGGGGAGAAGTGTTTAACCAAAATTTTTCTGGATTTTGAAAAAAAAAAAAAAAAGCATGAATGATATTAATAAAGCATGAATGATATTGATAAAGCATGAATGATATTAATGAAGCTTATTGAAAGGGGGAGTCTTTTTAAAGCTCACTCAAAATTTTTGCTTCTTGTTTCTCATCATCAAAAAGGGGGAGATTGTTGGCCTTACTAGGTTTGATACTCCATTTTGATGCTAACAAACAAGTAGGATTTAACATGCTCTAGTTGAGTGTTGTGTTTTCTCAGGAATTCATATTGAAGGTACTCATGTAGCATGAATCAATGACTGATAGTATGGATCAAAGTCTGAAGAACATAAGAGCATGATCATTAAAAAAGATCAACATGAGAGATTAAAGTTCAGATTATTCTGAGAGTTCAGAGATTAGCATCAGAGAAAGTTCAGAGCAAAGGAGAATTTTTGAGAACTTACGACAAGTCTCTATAAGTACTTTAAGTTTATTCAAGTATGAAGTTTTCATTTTGAAGCTCATTAAACAAAGAAACTTAGAGACCTTAAGATAATAACAAAGAACATGTTTTCAAAGTTAAAACAAATTTATATTCCAAGAAAAAATGAGAGAGAAATCAAAAAGTAACTAAGAAAAAAATTTATTCAGTTGACAGACAACTGTCAAGGCTCCCACAGGCGACTGTTAGTGAAAAGTGAGAAGACTATGTAGGTTTCACTAGACGACTGTCCACTTTCTATGTTACTAAAAAGCTTAATTTTACACATGGACAGACGTCTGTCATCATATGGACAGACGACTACGATTGTCACCTTATATTCTGATGATAGACGACTGCCACTCAAGGGACAGACGACTATCACTTTTCTGCCTATGATTTTTACCGTTATATTAAATGGACAGACGACTGTCAAGACTTCACAGTCATCTGCCTCGCGGCAATTTTCTGTTTTCCAACGAATATAATTTTTGAAATTCAAATTTTTGGAAACTTAATTAAGTGTAATATATGGAAACAAGTCTGAGTATCCTTTGGGGAACAAGCAAGAAGGTTTTATACATCTATTAATACCCCCAAGACTCATTGAATTAATCACCAAGATTATTAATAGCACACAATCTGCTGTCATACTCTCTCTCACTCTGAAATTCTAAAAGTGCTTCATATTGCTCTCATCCTTGCTTGAAATTAAGAAGTTCTTGCTGAATCTCATTGTGTTTGATCATTGAGTTATTGATTCTTTCATTGAGAGATACCCACGGTGATAAGTTTCTAAGAGCTTCATTCCGAAATTCATATTTTGAATTTACTGAAGTGCATTAGTTTTTCAAAGTTGTACTAATAAGCTCTTTTAGGAGCAAGTTCTTGTACGTATTGTTTCTCTATCTTTGTAACAGGGCTTGTTGATGATTTGAGTATTGAATCGTTGGACCAAACAAGGGGAGATTGTTTGGAGAAGGCGGGCTTGAGCCTTACCCAAGGAGTGCTTGTAATTGTTTTTGTTTTGGCTGATAAAGGAACGGTAATAGGGAATCCTTTGACAATTTGGCCAAAGGCGAGGACGTAGGTTGTGTTGAAGTCGAACCTCATAAAAACCTTTGTGTTCTTCTTTCTCTACTGTACTCTTTATTTTTGAAAGATATAATCTGTGTGGTTGTTTTAAATTTCAATTCTAAATGTTTGGTAGTTAAATAGGCCGGAAGGTAATTCGTTTTGGATAAATCAACATTGATTGCGGAAACCGAAAGGGATTACGTTGGTTGATTATCCTTGACCTATTAATCTGAAAGTTTATTTAAAAACTGAACATTGGGAAGAAGAATACTTGTGATACAGGGCTTATATTGAGTGTAGCAACATATATTGTTACTTAAAGTTGAGAGTTTGATCGAGTTGTGATTGATTGTGTTTGTTTCTAAGATTTGTAACCTAAAAGAACTAATTCTAAAGGAACAATTTTTTTGTAAAAACCAATTCACCCCCTCTTAGGAAGTTATTCCTAATTTCACTAAACCTTAAAACCTAAACCCTAAAACCTAAACTCTAAACCCTAAACCCTAAACTCTAAATTCTAAACCGTAAACGCTAAACCCTTACCCAAAACCCTAAACCCTAATCCCGAAACCATAAACCCTAAACCCTAAACACTAAACACTAGACCCTAAAGACTAAACAATAAACCCCAAACCCTAAACCATAGACCCAAAACCCTAAACCCAAAACCCTAAACCCTAAACCCTAAACCCTAATTCCTAAACCTTAAACCCTAAACCCTTACCCTAAACCCTAAACCCTAAGCCCGAAACCTTCAACCTTAAACCCTAAACCCCAAACCCTAAATGCGAAACCATAAACCCTAACCCCTAAACCCTTAACCCTAGAACCAAAACCCTAAAACGTAAACACTAAACCCAAAACCCTAACCCACAACCTTAAACCCTAAACCCGAATCCGTAGACCCTAAACCCTAAAACCTAAACCCGAAACCCTAGACTCTAACGACTGAACAATAAACCTAAACCCTAAACCCTAGACTCTAAACCCCAAACCCTAAACTCTAAACCCTGGACCATAAACCCAAAAACCTAAACCCAAATCCTAAACCCTAAACCCTAAAAACCCAAAACCCAAAACCCTAAATCCTAAATCCTAAGCCCTAAACCTAAAAACTGAAACCCTAAAGCCAAAACACTAAACCCTAAACCCTAAACCCTAAATCAAAAACACGAAACCCTAAACCTTAAGCCATAATCCCTAAAACCATAAACCCTAAACCCTAAACCCTAAAGCCTTAACCCAAAACCCAAAACCCTAAACCCTAAAGCCTTAACCCAAAACCCTAAACCCTTAACCCTTAACCCTAAACTCTAAACCCAAAACCCAAAACCCAAAACCCTAAACCCTATACCCTGAACCATAAACACAAAACCACAAACCCTAAACCCTAAAAACCCTAAATCCTAAGCCTAAACCCTAAACCCTAAACCCTAAACCTTAAAACCTAAACCCTAAACCCTAAACCCTAAACCCTAAACCCTAAATGCTAAACACTAACCCTAAACCCTAAATTGCAAACCCTAAAGCTTAAACCCTAAACCCTAAACCACAAACCCTAAACCCTAAACACTAAACCAAAAACCCAAAACTCAACACCATAAACACTAGACAATAAACCCTAAATCGTAAACCCTAACCCGAAACCCTAAGCCCTAAACCTTAAACCCTAAACTCTAAATACCAAACCATAAACCCAAAACCCTAGACCCTAAAAACTAAACAATAAACCCTAAACCCAAACCCTAAACCCTAAACCCAAAACCCTAAACTCAAAACCCTAAACCCTAAACCCTAAACCCTAAACGCTAGAACCTAAACCCTAAAAGCTAAACCCTAAACCCTAAACCTTAAACCCTAAACCCTAAACCCTAAACCTTGAACCATAAAACCTAAACCCTAAATCCTTAACCCTAAACCCCAAACCCTAAACCCTAAACTCTAACCCTAAACCCTAAACCCTAAACCGTAGAACCAAAACCCTAAAAGCTTAACCCTAAACCCTAAACCTTAAACCCTAAACCCTAAACCCTAAACCTTAAACCATAAAACTTAAACCCTAAACTCTAAATCTCAAACCCTAAACCCTAAATCCTAACCCTAAACCCTAAACCCTAAACCCTAAACCCAAAACACTAAACACTAAACAATAAACCCTAAACCCTAAACCCTAGACTGTAAACCTTAAACCTTAAACCCTAAACCAAAAACCCTAAAAACTAAACCTTAAACCATAACCCTGAATCGACTCCAAAATCGAATCCAATCGTACCATTGCTTCAGCAATTTTCTGCTACCCCAAAATAAAAAAAAAATCACCCAAATCGAAGTTCAAATGAAGAAGTTATGCCCTCTTCATTTTCCTATAATCTTTAAAGTTCGATAGACCCCAAACCCTAAACCGTACACCCTTAAACCCTAAACACTAAACAATAAACCCTAAACCCAAACCCCATACCCTAAACCCTAAACCCTAACCCCAAACCCTAAACCCTAAAAACGAAACCCTAAACTCTAAACCTTAAACCCTAAACCCTATAACCTAAACCCTAAAAGCTAAACCTTAAAAGCTAAACCTTAAACCGTAAACCCTAAACCCTAAACTCCAAATCCTAAACCCTAAACCCTAAATCCTAACCCTAAACCCTAAACCCTAAACCCAAAAACTGAAACCCTAAACCCTAGACCCTAAACACTAAACAATAAACCCTAAACCCTAAACCCTAAACCCTAAACCCTAAACCCTAAACTTTAAACCCTAAACCTTAAACCCTAAACCCTAAAACTAAAACCCTAAACCCTAGACCCTAAACACCAAACAATAAACCCTAAACCCTAAACCCTAAACCCTAAACCCTAAACCCTAAACTTTAAACCTTAAACCTTAAACCCTAAACCCTAAATCCTAAACTCAAAACCCTAAGCCCTAAATCCTAAACCCTAACCCCTAACCCTAAACCCTAAGCCTTAAGCCCTAAACCCAAAACCTTAACCCTAAACCCTAAATCCTAAACACCAACCCTAAACCCTAAAACGTAAACTCGAAACCCTAAACCCTAAACCCTAAACACTAAACCCTAAACCCTAAACCTTAAGCCCTAAACTCTAAATCCCAAACCCTAAACCCAAAACCGTAACCCTAAACCCTAAACTCTAAATCTCGAACCCTAAACCCTAAACCCAAACCCTAAACCCTAAACTCTAACCCTAAACCCTAAACCCTAAAGTTAAAACCTTAAACCCTAATCCCTAAACCCTAAACCATAAAACCAAAACCCTAAAATCTAAACCCTAAACCCTAAACCTTAAACCCTAAACCCTAAACCCTAAACCCTAAACCCTAAAACCTAAACCCTAAACTCTAAATCTCAAACCCTAAACCCTAAATCCTAACCCTAAACCCTAAACCCGAAACCTTAAACCCAAAACACTAAACAATAAACCCTAAACCCTAAACCCTAGACCTTAAACCCTAAACCCTAAACACTAACGCCAAACCCTAAACTGTTAACCTTAAACCTTATACCCTAAACCAAAAACCCTAAAAACTAAACCTTAAACCATAACCCTGAATCGACTCCGAAATCGAATCCAATCGTACCATTGCTTCATAAATTTTCTACTAGCCAAAAATAAATAAAAAATCACCCAAATCAAAGTTCAAATGAAGAAGTTATGCCCTCTTCATTTTCCCGTAATCTTTAAAGTTCGATAGACCCCAAACCCTAAACGGTACACCCTTAAACCCTAAACACTAATCAATAAACCCTAAACCCAAACCCTATACCCTAAACCCTAAACCCTAACCCTAAAAACGAAACCCTAAACTCTAAACCCTAAACCCTAAACCCTATAGCCTAAACCCTAAAAGCTAAACCTTAAACCCTAAACCCTAAACCACAAACCCTAAACCCTAAACACTAAACCCAAAACCCAAAACTCAACACCATAAACACTAGACAATAAACCCTAAATCGTAAACCCTAACCCGAAACCCTAAGCCCTAAACCTTAAACCCTAAACTCTAAATACCAAACCGTAAACCCAAAACCCTAGACCCTAAAAACTAAACAATAAACCCTAAACCCAAACCCAAAACCCTAAACTCAAAACCCTAAACCCTAAACCCTAAACCCTAAACGCTAGAACCTAAACCCTAAAAGCTAAACCCTAAACCCTAAACCTTAAACCCTAAACCCTAAACCCTAAACCTTGAACCATAAAACCTAAACCCTAAATCCTTAACCCTAAACCCAAACCCTAAACCCTAAACTCTAACCCTAAACCCTAAACCCTAAACCGTAGAACCAAAACCCTAAAAGCTTAACCCTAAACCCTAAACCTTAAACCCTAAACCCTAAACCCTAAACCTTAAACCATAAAACTTAAACCCTAAACTCTAAATCTCAAACCCTAAACCCTAAATCCTAACCCTAAACCCTAAACCCTAAACCCTAAACCCAAAACACTAAACAATAAACCCTAAACCCTAAACCCTAGACTGTAAACCTTAAACCTTAAACCCTAAACCAAAAACCCTAAAAACTAAATCTTAAACCATAACCCTGAATCGACTCCAAAATCGAATCCAATCGTACCATTGCTTCAGAAATTTTCTGCTACCCCAAAATAAAAAAAAAAATCACCCAAATCGAAGTTCAAATGATGAAGTTATGCCCTCTTCATTTTCCTATAATCTTTAAAGTTCGATAGACCCCAAACCCTAAACCGTACACCCTTAAACCCTAAACACTAAACAATAAACCCTAAACCCAAACCCCATACCCTAAACCCTAAACCCTAACCCTACACCCTAAACCCTAAAAACGAAACCCTAAACTCTAAACCTTAAACCCTAAACCCTATAACCTAAACCCTAAAAGCTAAACCTTAAAAGCTAAACCTTAAACCGTAAACCCTAAACCCTAAACTCCAAATCCTAAACCCTAAACCCTAAATCCTAACCCTAAACCCTAAACCCTAAACCCAAAAACTGAAACCCTAAACCCTAAACCCTAAACACTAAACAATAAACCCTAAACCCTAAACCCTAAACCCTAAACCCTAAACCCTAAACTTTAAACCCTAAACCTTAAACCCTAAACCCTAAATCCTAAAACCTAAAAACCCTAAACCCTAAACCCTAAAACTAAAACCCTAAACCCTAGACCCTAAACACCAAACAATAAACCCTAACCCTAAACCCTAAACCCTAAACCCTAAACCCTAAACTTTAAACCTTAAACCTTAAACCCTAAACCCTAAATCCTAAACTCAAAACCCTAAGCCCTAAATCCTAAACCCTAACCCCTAACCCTAAACCCTAAGCCTTAAGCCCTAAACCCAAAACCTTAACCCTAAACCCTAAATCCAAAACACCAACCCTAAACCCTAAAACGTAAACTCGAAACCCTAAACCCTAAACCCTAAACCCTAAACCTTAAGCCCTAAACTCTAAATCCCAAACCCTAAACCCAAAACCGTAACCCTAAACCCTAAACTCTAAATCTCGAACCCTAAACCCTAAACCCAAACCCTAAACCCTAAACTCTAACCCTAAACCCTAAACCCTAAACCTTAAACCCTAATCCCTAAACCCTAAACCATAAAACCAAAACCCTAAAATCTAAACCCTAAACCCTAAACCTTAAACCTTAAACCCTAAAACCCTAAACCCTAAACCCTAAACCCTAAAACCTAAACCCTAAACTCTAAATCTCAAACCCTAAACCCTAAATCCTAACCCTAAACCCTAAACCCGAAACCTTAAACCCAAAACACTAAACAATAAACCCTAAACCCTAAACCCTTGACCTTAAACCCTAAACCCTAAACACTAACGCCAAACCCTAAACTGTTAACCTTAAACCTTATACCCTAAACCAAAAACCCTAAAAACTAAACCTTAAACCATAACCCTGAATCGACTCCGAAATCGAATCCAATCGTACCATTGCTTCATAAATTTTCTACTAGCCAAAAATAAATAAAAAATCACCCAAATCAAAGTTCAAATGAAGAAGTTATGCCCTCTTCATTTTCCCGTAAACTTTAAAGTTCGATAGACCCCAAACCCTAAACCGTACACCCTTAAACCCTAAACACTAATCAATAAACCCTAAACCCAAACCCTATACCCTAAACCCTAAACCCTAACCCTAAAAACGAAACCTTAAACTCTAAACCCTAAACCCTAAACCCTATAGCCTAAACCCTAAAAGCTAAACCTTAAACCCTAAACCCTAAACCCTAAACTCCAAATCCTAAACCCTAAACCCTAATTCCTAACCCAAAACCCTAAACCCTAAACCCTAAAACTGAAACCCTAAACCCTAAACCCTAAACACTAAACAATAAACCCTAAACCCTAAACCCTAAACCCTAAACCCTAAACCCTAAACTTTAAACCCTAAACCTTAAACCCTAAACCCTAAATCCTAAAACCTAAAAACCCTAAACCCTAACCCCCAAAACCCTAAACCTTAACGCTACACCCCAAACCGTTAACCCTAAAAACTAAACCTTTAACCATAACCCTGGAATCGACTCAGAAACCGTAATCAAATCATACCATCGCTTTAGAAATTTTCTGCTACCCACAAATTTTTTTAAAAAAATCGCCCACATCAAGGATCAAATGAAGAACATTAAAGTTTCTGTTACGCCCTTCATTTTCCTATGATCTTTAAAGTTCGACGGACCCTAAACCCTAAACCCTAAACCAAAAATCCAAAACTTTACATCCTAAACCCTAAACACTAAACCCTAAACCCTAAACCCGAAACCCTAAACCCTAACCCCTAGAACCTAAACACTAAATCCTAAACCCTAAATCCTAAACCTTAAACCCTAAATCCTCACCCTAAACCCTAAACCCTAAACCCTGAACCCTAAACACTAAACCTTCAACCCTAAACCTTAAACCTTAAACCTTAAACCCTAAACACTAAACCTTGAAAACCCTAAACCCTGAAAATCCTAAACCCTAAACCCTAAACCCTAAACCCGAAACCCTAAACCCTAAACCTTACACCCTAGAACCTAAACCCTAAACCGTAAACCCTAATCCCTAAACCCTAAACTCTAAATACCAAACCCCGAACCCTAAACCCTAAACCCTAAACCCGAAACCGTCAAGCCTAAGGCCTAAACCCTAAACCCTAAATCTTAAACCCCAAACCCTAAACCCTATACCCAAAACCCTAAACCCCAAACCCTAAACACAAAACCCTAAAAACTAGACAATAAATCAAAAACAGTAAACCCTAAACTCGAAACCCTAAGCCCTAAATCCTAAACCCTAAACCCTAACCCTAAACCCTAAGCCATAAGCCCTAAACCCAAAACCCTAACCCTAAACACTAAACCCAAAACACTAACCCTAAACCCTAAACCCTAAACTCGAAACCCTAAAATCTAAGCCCTAAACCCTAAATCTTACAACCTAAACCCTAAAACCAAAACCCTAAACCCTAAACCCTAAACCTTAAGCCCTAAACTCTAAATCCAAAACCCTAAACCCTAAACCCTAACCCTAAACCCTAAACCCTAAACCCTAGACCCTAAATTCTAAAAAATAAACCCTAAACTCTAAACCCTAAACCCTAAACCCTAAACCCTAAACCCTAAACCCTAAACCCTAAATCCTAAATCCTAAACCCTTAAACCCCAAACCTTAAATCCTAAACCCTGGAACCTAAACCCTAAACGCTAAACCTTAAACCCTATACGTTAAACCCCAAACCCTATGTCCTAAACCCCAAACCCCAAACCCTTACCCTAAGCCCGAAACCTTAAACTCTAAACCATAAGCCCTAAACCCTAAACCCTAAACCCCAAACCCTAAACCCTAACCCCTAGAAGCTAAACGCTAAATCCTAAACCATAAACCCTAAACCCTAAAACCTAAACCCGAAATCCTAAACTCTAAACCCTAAATCCTCACCCGAAACCCTAAACCCTAAACCCTGAACCCTAAACACTAAACCTTAAACCCTAAACCCTAAACCTTAAACCTTAAACCCTAAACACTAAACCTTGAAAACCCTAAACCCTGAAAATCCTAAATACTAAACCCTAATGCTAAACACTAAACCCGAAACCCTAAACCCCAAACCTTACACCCTAGAACCTAAACCCTAAACTGTAAACCCTAATCCCTAAACCCTAAACTCTAAATACCAAACCCTGAACCCTAAACCCTAAACCCTAAACCCGAAACCGTCAAGCCTAAGGCCTAAACCCTAAACCCTAAATCTTAAACCCCAAACCCTAAACCCTACACCCTAAACCCTAAACCCCAAACCCTAAACACAAAACCCTAAAAACTAGACAGTAAATCATAAACAGTAAACCCTAAACTCAAAACCCTAAGCCCTAAATCCTAAACCCTAAACCCTAACCCTAAACCCAAAACCCTAACCCTAAACCCTAAATCCTAAACACTAACCCTAAACCCTAAAACCCAAACTCGAAACCCTAAACCCTAAACCCTAAACCCTAAAACCAAAGCCCTAAACCCTAAACCTTAAGC
Organism: Malania oleifera; assembly: GCF_029873635.1. NCBI lineage: Eukaryota > Viridiplantae > Streptophyta > Magnoliopsida > Santalales > Ximeniaceae > Malania > Malania oleifera. The sequence continues at coordinate 89,710 of NW_026651857.1, read as the reverse complement.
CCTAAACTCTAAATCCCAAACCTTAAACCCTAAACCCTAACCCTAAACCCTAAACTCTAAATCTCGAACCCTAAACCCTAAACCCAAACCCTAAACCCTAAACTCTAACCCTAAACCCTAAACCCTAAACTCAAAACCCTAAACCCTAAACCCTAGAACCAAAACCCTAAAATCTAAACCCTAAACCCTAAACCTTAAACCCTAAACCCAAAACCCTAAACCTTAAACCATAAAAACTAAACCCTAAACTCTAAATCTCAAACCCTAAACCCTAAATCCTAACCCTAAACCCTAAACCCGAAACCCTAAACCCAAAACACTAAACACTAAACAATAAACCATACACACTAAACCCTATACCTTAAACCCTAAACCCTAAACCCTAACGCCAAACCCTAAACTATTAACCTTAAACCTATACCCAAAACCAAAAACCCTAAAAACTAAACCTTAAACCATAACCCAGAATTGACTCCAAAATCGAATCCAAACCTACCATTGATTCAGAAATTTTCTGCTACCCCGAAATAAAATTAAAAAGCACCCAAATCGAAGTTCAAATGAAGAAGTTATGCCCTCTTCATGTTCCCGTAATCTTTAAAGTTCGATAGACCCCAAACCCTAAACCGTACACCCTTAAACCCTAAACACTAATCAATAAACCCTAAACCCAAACCTTATACCCTAAACCCTAAACCCTAACCCCAAACCCTAAACCCTAAAAACGAAACCCTAAACTTTAAACCCTAAACCCTAAACCCTATAGCCTAAACCCTAAAAGCTAAACCTTAAAAGCTAAACCCTAAACCCTAAACTCCAAATCCTAAACCCTAAACCCTAAATCCTAACCCTAAACCCTAAACCCTAAACCCTAAACCCTAAACCCTAAAACTGAAACCCTAAACCCTAAACCCTAAACACTAAACAACAAACCCTAAACCCCAAACCCTAAACCCTAAACCATAAACCCTAAACTTTAAACCCTAAACCTTAAACCCTAAACCCTAAATCCAAAAACCTAAAAACCCTAAACCCTAAACCCTAAACCCTAAACCTTAATGCTAAACCCCAAACCGTTAACCCTAAAAACTAAACCTTAAACCATAACCCCGGAATCGACTTAGAAACCGTAATCAAATCGTACCATCACTTCAGAAATTTTCTGCTACCCACAAATTTTTTAAAAAAAATCCCCCACATCAAAGTTCAAATGAAGAACAATAAAGTTTCTACTGCGCCCTTCATTTTCCTATAATCTTTAAAGTTCAATAGACCCTGAACCCTAAACCCTTAAACCCTAAACCAAAAACCCAAAACCTTACATCCTAAACCCTAAATACTAAACCCTAAACCCTAACCCTAAACCCTAAACCCTAAACCCTAACCCTAGAACCTAAACCCAAAACCCAAAACCTTAAACCCTAAACCCTAAACCCTAAACCCTAAATCCTAAACCCTAAACCCTAATTCCTCACCCTAAACCCTAAACCCTAAACCTTGAACCCTAAACACTAAACCTTAAACCCTAAACCCTAAACCTTAAACCTTAAACCCTAAACACTAAACCTTGAAAACCCTAAACCCTGAAAATCCTAAACCCTATACCCTAATGCTAAACCCTAAACCCTAAACCTTACACCCTAGAACCTAAACCCTAAACCCTAAACCATAAACTCTAAATACCAAACCCTGAACCCTAAACCCTAAACCCTAAACTCGAAACCGTCAAGCTTAAGGCCTAAACCCTAAACCCTAAATCTTAAACCCCAAACCCTAAACCCTAAACCCTAAACCCTAACCCTAAACCCCAAACCCTAAACACAAAACCCTAAAAACTAGACAATAAATCATAAACAGTAAACCCTAAACTCAAAACCCTAAGCCCTAAATCCTAAACCCTAAACCCTAACCCTAAACCCTAAGCGTTAAGCCCTAAACCCAAAACCCTAACCCTAAACCCTAAATCCTAAACACTAACCCTAAACCCTAAAACCTAAACTCGAAACCCTAAACCCTAAATCCAAAACCCTAGAACCTAAACCCTAAAACCAAAACCCTACACCCTAAACCCTAAGCCCTAAGCTTTAAATCCCAACCCCTAAACCCTAAACCCTAACCCTAAACCCTAAACTCTAAATCTCGAACCCTAAACCCTAAACCCAAACCCTAAACCCTAAACTCTAACCCTAAACCCTAAACCCTAAACCCTAAACTCAAAACCCTAAACCCTAAACCCTAAACCCTAAACCCTAGAACCAAAACCCTAAAATCTAAACCCTTAACCCTAAACCTTAAACCCTAAACCCTAAACCCTAAACCCTAAACCCTAAACCCTAAAACCTAAACCCTAAACTCTAAATCTCAAACCCTAAACCCTAAATCCTAACCCTAAACCCTAAACCCAAAACCCTAAACCCAAACACTAAACACTAAACAATAAACCCTAAACCCTAAACCCTAGACCTTAAACCCTAAACCCTAAACCCTAACGCCAAACCCTAAACTGTTAACCTTAAACCTTATACCCTAAACCAAAAACCCTAAAAACTAAACCTTAATCCATAACCCTGAATCGACTCCAAAATCGAATCCAATCCTACCATTGCTACAGAAATTTTTTCTGCTACTTCAAAATAAAATAAAAAATCACCCAAATCGAAGTTCAAATGAAGAAGTTATGCCCTCTTCATTTTCCCGTAATCTTTAAAGTTCGATAGACCCCAAACCCTAAACCGTACACCCTTAAACCCTAAACACTAATCAATAAAACCTAAACCCAAACCCTAAACCCTAACCCCAAACCCTAAACCCTAAACTCTAAACCCTATAGCCTAAACCCTAAAAACTAAACCTTAAAAGCTAAACCCTAAACCCTAAACCCTAAACTCCAAATCCTAAACCCTAAACCCTAAATCCTAACCCTAAACCCTAAAGCCTAAACCCTAAAACTGAAACCCTAAACCCTAGGCCCTAAACACTAAACAACAAACACTAAACCCTAAACCCTAGACCCTAAACCCTAAACCCTAAACTTTAAACCCTAAACCTTAAACTCTAAACCCTAAATCCTAAAACCTAAAAACCTTAAACCCTAAGCCCTAAACCTTAAACCTTAAACCCTAAACACTAAACCTTGAAAACCCTAAACCCTGAAAATCCTAAACCCTAAACCCTAATGCTAAACCCTAAACCGTAAACCTTACACCCTAGAACCTAAACCCTAAACCGTAAACCCTAATCCCTAAACCTTAGACTCTAAATACCAAACTCTGAACCCTAAACCCTAAACCTTAAACTCGAAACCGTCAAGCCTAAGGCCTAAACCCTAAACCCTAAATCTTAAACCCTAAACCCTAAATCCTACACCCTAAACCCTAAACCCCAAACCCTAAACACAAAACCCTAAAAACTAGACAATAAATCATAAACAATAAACCCTAAACTCAAAACCCTAAGCTCTAAATCCTAAACCCTAAACCCTAACCCTAAACCCTAAGCCTTAAGCCCTAAACCCAAAACCCTAACCCTAAACCCTAAATCCTAAACACTAACCCTAAACCCTAAAACCTAAACTCGAAACCCTAAACCCTAAACGCGAAACCCTAGAACCTAAACCCTAAAACCAAAACCCTAAACCCTAAACCTTAAACCCTAAACTCTAAATCCCAAACCCTAAACCCTAAACCCTAACCCTAAACCCTAAACTCTAAATCTCGAACCCCAAACCCTAAACCTAAACCCTAAACCCTAAACTCTAACCCTAAACCCTAAACCCTAAACTCAAAACCCTAAACCCTAAACCCTAAACCCTAAACCCTAAAACCAAAACCCTAAAATCTAAACCCTAAACCCTAAACCCAAAACCCTAAACCTTAAACCATAAAACCTAAACCCTAAACTCTAAATCTCAAACCCTAAACCCTAAATCCTAACCCTAAACCCTAAACCCTAAACCCTAAACCCAAAACACTAAACACTAAACAATAAACCCTAAACCCTAAACCCTAAACCTTAAACCCTAAACCCTAAACCCTAACGCCAAACCCTAAACTGTTAACCTTAAACCTTATACCCTAAACCAAAAACCCTAAAAACTAAACCTTAATCCATAACCCTGAATCGACTCCAAAATCGAATCCAATCCTACCATTGCTTCAGAAATTTTCTGCTACTTCAAAATAAAATAAAAAATCACCCAAATCGAAGTTCAAATGAAGAAGTTATGCCCTCTTCATTTTCCCGTAATCTTTAAAGTTCGATAGACCCCAAACCCTAAACCGTACACCCTTAAAACCTAAACACTAATCAATAAACCCTAAACCCAAACCCTATACCCTAAACCCTAAACCCTAACCCCAAACCCTAAACCCTAAAAACGAAACCCTAAACTCTAAACCCTATAGCCTAAACCCTAAAAACTAAACCTTAAAAGCTAAACCCTAAACCCTAAACCCTAAACTCCAAATCCTAAACCCTAAACCCTAAATCCTAACCCTAAACCCTAAACCCTAAACCCTAAAACTGAAACCCTAAACCCTAGGCCCTAAACACTTAACAACAAACACTAAACCCTAAACCCTAGACCCTAAACCCTAAACCTTAAACTTTAAACCCTAAACCTTAAACTCTAAACCCTAAATCCTAAAACCTAAAAACCCTAAACCCTAAATCCTAAACCTTAACGCTAAACCCCAAACCGTTAACCCTAAAAACTAAACCTTAAACCATAACCCCGGAATTGACTTAGAAACCGTAATCAAATCGTACCACCGCCTTAGAAACTTTCTGCTACCCACAAATTTTTTTAAAAAAATCGCCCACATCAAAGTTCAAATGAAGAACATTAAAGTTTCTGCTGCGCCCTTCATTTTCCTATAATCTTTAAAGTTCGATAGACCCCGAACCCTAAACCCTTAAACCCTAAAACCTAACCCCTAGAACCTAAACCCTAAACCCTAAACCTTAAACCCTAAACCCTAAACCCTAAACCTGAAATCCTAAACCCTAAACCCTGATTCCTCATCCTAAATCCTTAACCCTAAACCCTAAACCCTGAACCCTAAACACTAAACCTTAAACCCTAAGCCCTAAACCTTAAACCTTAAACCCTAAACACTAAACCTTGAAAACCCTAAACCCTGAAAATCCTAAACCCTAAACCCTAATGCTAAACCCTAAACCCTAAACCTTACAGCCTAGAACCTAAACCCTAAACCGTAAACCCTAATCCCTAAACCCTAAACTCTAAATACCAAACCCCGAACCCTAAACCCTAAACCTTAAACTCGAAACCGTCAAGCCTAAGGCCTAAACCCTAAACCCTAAATCTTAAACCCCAAACCCTAAACCCTACACCCGAAACCCTAAACCCCAAACCCTAAACACAAAACCCTAAAAACTAGATAATAAATCATAAACAGTAAACCCTAAACTCAAAACCCTAAGCCCTAAATCCTAAACCCTAAACCCTAACCCTAAACCCTAAGTCTTAAGCCCTAAACCCAAAACCCTAACCCTAAACCCTAAATCCTAAACACTAACCCTAAACCTTAAAACCTAAACTCGAAACCCTAAACCCTAAACGCTAAACCCTAGAACCTAAACCCTAAAACCAAAACCCTAAACCCTAAACCTTAAGCCCTAAACTCTAAATCCCAAACCCTAAACCCTAAACCCTAACCCTAAACCCTAAACTCTAAATCTTGAACCCTAAACCCTAAACCCAAACCCTAAACCCTAAACTCTAACCCTAAACCCTAAACCCTAAACTCAAAACACTAAACTCTAATCCCTAAACCCTAAACCCTAGAATGAAAACCCTAAAATCTAAACCCTAAACCCTAAACCTTAAACCCTAAACCCAAAACCCTAAACCTTAAACCATAAAACCTAAACCCTAAACTCTAAATCTCAAACCCTAAACCCTAAATCCTAACCCTAAACCCTAAACCCGAAACCCTAAACCCAAAACACTAAACACTAAACAATAAACCCTAAACCCTAAACCCTAGACCTTAAACCCTAAACCCTAAACCCTAACGCCAAACCCTAAACTATTAACCTTAAACCTTATACCCAAAACCAAAAACCCTAAAAACTAAACCTTAAACCATAACCCTGAATCGACTCCAAAATCGAATCCAATCCTACCATTGCTTCAGAAATTTTCTGCTACCCCAAAATGAAAAAAAAAAAAGCACCCAAATCGAAGTTCAAATGAAGAAGTTATGCCCTCTTCATGTTCCCGTAATCTTTAAAGTTCGATAGACCCCAAACCCTAAACCGTACACCCTTAAACCCTAAACACTAATCAATAAACCCTAAACCCAAACCCTATACCCTAGACCCTAAACCCTAAACCCTAAACCTTAACCCCAAACCCTAAACCCTAAAAACGAAACCCTAAACTCTAAACCCTAAACCCTAAACCCTATAGCCTAAACCCTAAAAGCTAAACCTTAAACCCCAAACCCTAAACCCTAAACTCCAAATCCTAAACCCCAAACCCCAAATCCTAACCCTAAACCCTAAACCCTAAAACTGAAACCCTAAACCCTAGACCCTAAACACTAAACAAAAAACCCTAAACCCTAAACCGTAGACACTAAACCCTAAACCCTAAACTTTAAACCCTAAACCTTAAACCCTAAACCCTAAATCCTAAAACCTAAAACCCTAAACCCTAAACCCTAAACCCTAAACCTTAACGCTAAACCCCAAACCGTTAACCCTAAAAACTAAACCTTAAACCATAACCCCAGAATCGACTTAGAAACAGTAATCAAATCATACCATCGCTTTACAAATTTTCTGCTACCCACAAATTTTTTTAAAAAAATCGCCCACATCAAAGTTCAAATGAAGAACATTAAAGTTTCTGCTGCGCCCTTCATTTTCCTATCTTTAAAGTTCGATAGACCCTGAACCCTAAACCCTTAAACCCTAAACCAAAAACCCAAAACCTTACATCCTAAACCCTAAATACTAAACCCTAAACCCTAACCCGAAACCCTAAACCGCAAACCCTAACCCCTAGAACCTAAACCCTAAACCCTAAACCTTAAACTCTAAACCCTAAACCCTAAACCCTAAATCCTAAACCCTAAACCCTAAACCCTAAACCCTAAACCCTAAACCCTAAACCCTAAACACTAAACCTTAAACCCTAAACCCTAAACCTTAAACCTTAAACCCTAAACACTAAACATTAAAAACCCTAAACCCAGAAAATCCTAAACCCTAAACCCTAATGCTAAACCCTAAACCCTAAACCTTACACCCTAGAACCTAAACCCTAAACCGTAAACCCTAATCCCTAAACCCTAAACTCTAAATACCAAACCCTAAACCCTAAACCCTAAACCCTAAACCCTAAACCCGAAACCGTCAACCCTAAGGCCTAAACCCTAAACCCTAAATCTTAAACCCCAAACCTTAAACCCTACACCCAAAACCCTAAACCCCAAACCCTAAACACAAAAGCCTAAAAACTAGACAATAAATTAAAAACAGTAAACCCTAAACTCGAAACCCTAAGCCCTAAATCCTAAACCCTAAACCCTAACCCTAAACCCTAAGCCTTAAGCCCTAAACCCCAAAACCCTAACCCTAAACCCAAAACCCTAAACACTAACCCTAAACCCTAAACCCTAAACTCGAAACCCAAAACCTTAAACACTAAACCCTAAACCCTAAAACCAAAACCCTAAACCCTATACCTTAAACCCTAAACTCTAAATCCCAAACCCTAAACCCTAAACTCTAACCATAAACCCTAAACTCTAAATCGTAAACCCTAAACCCTAGACCCTAAATTCTAAACAATAAACCCTAAACCCTAGACCCTAAACCCAAAATCCTAAACCCATAACCCTAAACCCTAAACCCAGAAACCCCAAACCTTAAATCCTAAACCCTGGAACCTAAACCCTAAATGCTAAACCTTAGACCCTATACCCTAAACCCCAAACCCTATATCCTAAACCCCAAACACTAAACCCTTATGCAAAGCCCGAAACCTTAAACACTAAACCATAAACCCTAAACCCTAAACCCTAAACCCCAAACCCTAAACCCTAAACCCTAGAACCTAAACCCTAAATCCTAAACCTTAAACCCTAAACCCTAAACCCTAAACCCTAAATCCTAAACTCTAAACCCTAAATCCTCACCCTAAACCCTAAACCCTAAACCATGAACCCTAAACACTAAACCTTAAACCCTAAACCCTAAACCTTAAACCTTAAACCTTAAACCCTAAACACTAAACCTTGAAAACCCTAAACCCTGAAAATCCTAAACCCTAAACCCTAATGCTAAACCCTAAACCCTAAACCCTAAACCCGAAACCCTAAACCCTAAACCTTACACCCTAGAACCTAAACCCTAAACCGTAAACCCTAATCCCTAAACCCTAAACTCTAAATACCAAACCCTAAACCCTAAACCCTAAACCCGAAACCGTCAAGCCTAAGGCCTAAACCCTAAACCCTAAATCTTAAACCCCAAACCCTAAACCCTACACCCTAAACCCTAAACCCCAAACCCTAAACACAAAACCCTAAAAACTAGACAATAAATCATAAACAGTAAACCCTAAACTTAAAACCCTAAGCCGTAAATCTTAAACCCTAAACCCTAAGCCTAAACCCTAAGCCTTAAGCCCTAAACCCAAAACCCTAACCCTAAACCCTAAACCCTAAACACTAACACTAAACCCTAAAATGTAAACTCGAAACACTAAACCCTAAACCTTAAACCCTAAACCCTAGAACCTAAACCCTAAAACCAAAACCCTAAACCCTAAACCTTAAGCCCTAAACTCTAAATCCCAAACCCTAAACCCTAAACCCTAACCCTAAACCCTAAACTCTAAACCCTAAACCCTAGACCCTAAATTCTAAACAATAAACCCTAAACCCTAGACCCTAAAGCCAAAATCCTAAACCCAAAACCCAAAATCCTAAACCCTAAACCGTAAACCCTAAACCCTAAACTCTAAAACCCTAAACCTTAAATCCTAAACCCTGGAACCTAAACCCAAAATGCTAAACCTTAAACCCTATACCCTAAACCCCAAACCCTATATCCTTAACCCCAAACCCTAAACCCTTACCCTAAGCCCGAAACCTTAAACCCTAAACCATAAACCCTAAACCCTAAACCCTAAACCCCAAACCCTAAACCCTAAACCCTAAACACGAAGCCCGAAACCCTAGACCCTAAACCCTAACCCTAAACCCTAAATGCTAAACCCGAAACCCTAAACCTGAACCCTAAACGCTTAACCCTAAACACTGAACCCTAAACCCTAAACCCTAAACCCTAAACCTTAAACCTTAAACACTATATTAGCCTAAACAAGGCTTTCACCTCTTGTTTTGATGATAACAAATGAAGAAAAAGATTAATGACATTATGTGTTCGACTAATGATGTTTTTAGGAATCCGAAAAAGCCAAACTCAACAAAGCTTCGAAAGATCACCAAGAAGCTTAACGGTGTATGTCATGTCATGAAGTGATTAAACCGATATGCACAAAGACATCTGAAGGTGAAATGAACCTAAAGCTTCAAGATGATCGTGAAGTTTCAAAGAACAAGAAATGTTCATATTGTTAGGATCTTCATGTAAATACTTCAAAGTTAAAAATGTCATTGTGAATGAAATGAAGCTCATTAGGGGATAAATATGGACTTAGAGACTTTATTTTAATACCCCAGAAAATATTTTTTAAAATTAAGAAAGCAAAGAAACCAAATGTCTTTGAAAAAGAAAGAAGGAAAGTGGTTTTGTACTGCTCAGGTGACTGAGGTTAAATCCTCAGGCAACCGAAAATTTTTGCTAAAAAAAATCAAATAGGCAGTGTACCTTCAGGCGCCTGACCCCGTGTCTTCAGGCTCCTGAATGTACCTCAGGCTACTGAAGTTGAGGGAACCGAAGTACGGCAATGGGCAGATATTTCAAACTTCTCTTTTTCAAATTTAATTGGCTTGCACCCTAATATTTTTGGAAACTTTAAGGGCACTCCAAGTAAACTTGGGGAGCACGAATGAAAGTGTTTTTAAAGCCTATATATATATGGTTTATAAGAAACAAATCAACCAAGCATTGAAAATTATTTCAAGATCTCTTTTACTCAAAGCTCTTGCTATTTGTTTTAAAAGCTCTGACTTGCGGCGAAATTTTTGAGAAATCTCTGAGCTTTTACTACTTCTCTAAAGAATTTGATTTAAGTTCTTGATCCTCATCAAAGAGAAGTAGTCCGGTGATATTTACATAGAGGTTCTTACTTCTTTTTTTTGATATTTTGAATTTGAAGTATATTAGTTGTGCTGTAATTGTTGTACTACTCGGCTCTTTGAGGAGCAAGTTATTTGTACACATCTATTTGATTTGTATCTTGTAGATTGACGATTCCAAGGGTTGTTTGGATCATTGGCTAAGCAAGGGGATATTGCTTACAGAGGCAGTCTCTAGCCTATGTAAGGAGTGTCCTAACGAGGGATATCGTTTGGAGAAGGTGGGCTCTAGCCTTACCCAAGGAGTGTTGTAAAGGTTTGTTACGCCCATTAAAGGAACAGGTTTTAGTAATCCTTTGGTGGTTTGCCAAAGGCGAGGATGTAGGCTAGCTATAAGTCGAACCTTGTAAAAATATCCGTCTCACTCTCTCTTTCCTTATTCTTTATTTTCAATACATATTTAAATTGCGTGGATGGTTTAAATTTGAAAATCATATAAACTACCTATATTTGGAAATCAAGTAAACCTTAAAGTTTGATTTTGATTTGGGTTGCGGAAACCGAAAGGGAGTATGTTGGTTGAACCATTCTTTGCGGAAACGATACGAGAGTACGTTACTTTGCTAAACATCCCAAAGATAAATTAACTTAAGAGTTTGTTTGAATTCTGAAGTTTGGAAAGAGTAATTGGATTTTATATTAAACATCATATTGAAGAAGAAATTTCATATATACAGGGCTTTGTTCAAAACTCACATTCACCACAGGGATGAAAACGTCAAAAGCTGAAAGTTACATATATTATATTGATTGTGATTGGATGGTATAAAGATTTTTTTATATTCCAAGAGTACTAAATCTTGAATGATTTCATCAATCTAATAGTTTTGCAATGAACTTATATATGGCAATCAAATTGGTTGTTGGTTTGAGCATTGTGGTTGATTGACTTGACTAGTTTAATTATTTGTGTGGTTGAAGATTGAATGTTTAATTGTGATTAATTGTGTTGTTGATTGATTGTTCAAAAGAAACCAAGTTCTTGTTTGATTGACAAAATAAATAAACAAGTCAAAAAATTAGTTAAATCACAAAATAAGTTAAAGACTTTAAAATAACTAAAGAGAAAGTTTTAAAAAAGCTAATTCACCCCCCCCCCTTTTGGGAAGCTATTCCAAATTTCAATTGGTATCATAACGGGGTTATAGAAAATCTTAATTAGTAGCTATAAAAAGATCGTAATGGCTAGCTTAGTTGTAGCTCCCTTTTGAGAGGGACAATCTTCAACTAGGCCTCCTATCTTTTGTGGTTTGAACTACACGTTTTGGAAAAAGATGCAAATCTATCTCCAAACGATGAATTGGAAAGTATGGGAAGTTGTTTTAGATGGAGATCAAATTCCCACTAAGATAGTAGATGGAAAAAAAATCTCAAAAGAGAAGAAAGATATGACCGATCAAGATTATAAAATGCTCTAAACAAATTCAAGTGCTATAAATGCTTTATATTGTGCCTTGGATGCTAATGAATTTAATAAAGTAATGGCCTGCAAATCAGCTAAAGAGATATGAGATAAGCTAGAAGTAACATATGAAGGAACAAAGGATGTTAGGGATAATAGGGTTGATATGCTTACAAGTAAATATGAAGCATTTAGAATGAACCCGGATGAATCCATATCTAGCATGTATACTACGTTTACCCACATAATCAATTCCCTAAATGCCTTAGGAAAAACTTACACTACTCGTGAGATGATAAGAAAATTTCTTAGAGGGCTGCCACCAAAATGGGAACCAAAAGCCACTGCCATAACTGAAGGAAGAAATCTGAAAACCACTTCCTTAGATGAGCTTTTAGATTCTCTACTTACATATGAAATGGCTATGAATGAAAAAAATGGAAAAGCCAAAACCCAAGATTCAATAGCCTTCAAAGCCAACTCAAGTAGTGAAGAAGAAATGGATGAAGATGAAGTAGTCTTCATATCTAAAAAGTTAGCAAGAATACTAAAAAGAAGAACCAAATTTAATAGAAGAAATCAAAAATCTGAATCAGATGAAGAAGTTAGCAAGAAATCAAAAAATAAAACTCCTACGTGCCACAATTGTAATAAAGTTGGACATATAAAACCAGAATGTCCACTACTACTAAAGAAAGAGCCTAAGAAGAAAAAGAAAAAGGCCATGAAAGCCACTACTTGGGACATGATGAGTACAAGTAGTTCAAAAAATGAATCAAGTGACCAAGAGGTTGCTTATACATGCTTTATAGCTTGGGACAATGAAGAAAGTTCCTTATCTAAATCTTCAAAAAAATTCTTGTTGTGATGAATCAAATGATGAGAGCATGCCATCATATGAAGAACTTCAAATGATTTATTTAAAGTACATAAGATGCTGATTAAAGTAACTAAACAAAACACTTCATTGAAAAATATGAATGAAGGTATAATGAAAGAGATAGAAATTCTTAAGACTACAGAAGGAGAAAAGGATTCTAGAATCAAAAAAATAGAAAGTAAGAATGAATCTATGAAAAAAGAACTAGAATCCAAAAATCATGCTGAAAAGGGAAAAGACATGAAAATCAAAGAATTAGAAAGCAAGAATGAAAGAAGATCTTCGATCCTTATCCTCTACGGTATATGAGAAAGATATGTATATTTCTGAATTAGATAATAGAATCAGAAAATTATCTCTAGAATTAGAGAAATCATTAAAGAAGGTTGATAACAAGAAAGACTTAGAGTTAAATGATATCAAGAATCAAATCAAAGATAAGGATAAAATTTGTTAGCCCTGTCAGCTACACTATTTTGGTTTATATGTTTTGATGATATTAACCTATTTGTTGTTTCTAGTATTTTCCATCCTTGCAGATTCTATCTAGTACAGGTACAAAGTGTCGGATACACGGAAGTACCAAATCAGAAGCAAAGATTGGGCCAAGTAGACATCAAATAGAAAAATCGGAAGGACACAGACTTAGAAGCACTAAAGCACATCCCGAAGTTTTTACTGTGTATAAATTAATTGTAATAAGGGTTGTGTCAGTGAGTGCGTATTGTAAATCTTGCAGTGGGTGTCTTGCATGATTTCTGAGTAAGAGTTGAGCCATTGCATAAGCATACTGGGACACAAGAGCATATAGGATTTGCACAAAAATAACAAACTCACAATTCATAGTTTTCAAAGTAAAAATAAAGAGTTTGTCAAAATAATCCTATACTCAAATAAGTTTTCAAAATGGGACAAGTGTTAAGTAATATATGAGTTATAAACATTTTCAAAACTTGGTCCCGATTTTACAAAACTAGCTCTACGTCCTAAAGTCCTAAAAGTCAAGCATATTTTCAATAAAGGACATACTAAGCATAAAAGATATCGAAACAAGTTTTCAAATATGTTTTCATAAAACAAGATATCTTATATTTATGGGGAAACTCACTTGGACAAGTTTTAATCTTCATTAGACTCAATATATTTCATATACTTTTGTCCAAGAATGTTTTAAGTCATTAAAACATTTTTTGACAATGAAAAACAAAGCAATCGTCACTACCGTAGTGCAGTCTTGAGTCCTGAACATCCTTTGGTATTTGGAGCATAACTTTTTCTAGAAAATTCCAAATGGGACGATATTGGTGTCCCTAAAAAGCTAAGACAAAATTTCACAACTTTTATGTTGATCACTTTTTCTGATTCAGGGATCTCATTGACGAATACAAGAGATTCGCCGACAAGTGTAGTGTATAGTTAGTCGACGAGCTTAGTCGACGAATTCAACGGGTAGAACCGCTCCAACGAACGAAAAACGACTAGTTTACCAAATAAAATAGTTTTTCTTCACCCCAATGGCTATTTAACAGCTCCTTTGGCTCTTGGGCTATAAATACAAGCTATTAGACTTGTATTAACATGATTTTGAGCATTGTTGATCATATTTGTGAAAAATATCATTTTATCCAAAACTTAAGCACTTTGCACTTTGCATTTTAGTTATTCTTCACAAGTGCTCAATCCTCTCTTGCTCACTTATCTTGTAAGATTCATTCCTTGAGAGAATAGAGTGAGGATTTGCTTGTGTTTCATATTGGCTCATTTAAGGAGCATTAAATTGTATTTCCAATCTCTTGTAAGGTTCTTTGTGAACCATTGTTGTAAGGTTCTTTGTGAACCGAAGCGAAGGGTCTTGGTGAGCGCGGTAGGGATTTGTTCCCAAGTGTAGGGATTTGTTCTTGAGTTGTAAGGCTTCTCCACCGGTGAAGGAGTATCTTTAGTGGATTGTGGAATCCTTGGCTTGGTGCTAAGGCGTGGACGTAGGCTTGGTGCCGAACCACGTAAAAATATCGGTGTTGTTCTTTCTCTCCCTTACATTCTTTATTTTATATCTTGTGTATGATTTATATTTATTTTACGATATAATTTCTTGTATCTTGCCAAGAGTTTTTATTTTATAGAAAAATATGTATTCCACGAAAAGAGTCTATTCACCCCCCCTCTAGACTATATACTCCGGGTTGGGACTTTCAAAAAAATTATTTACAACTTTACAAAAAGAAAGGAAAACCTTAATAAAATGATTGGCTCACAAAGAATGTCATTAAACAAAGAAGGTATTGGGTTCAATGGAGTTAAAAATAAAAGGAAAAAGAATCTGTATATGGGATATTTCTCAAAAGAATCCAAACACTATGCTACCACATCTAGCAAAGCCTACACGAATACAATTTGCTATAAATGTAAGAAAAATGGGCATATCAAGTATGAATGTCCATTTAAGAGAAAGGGTGTGAAGACCAAACAGGTGTGGAAAATAAAAGAAACATCCATTGACAAATCAAAATGAACCAAGAAGATATGGGTACCAAAAATAAAATAGAGAGCAGAAGGATCCTTAAAGGTTGGATGATTAAATGAAACAAAAAGGAAACTCTAAAAGCTTATAACCTAAGTACTGCTAAAAGATAGGAATAAGTTAGAAAGGTTCAAAACAAAGAAATAAGGAAAATTCAAAAGTTGAAGCACTTCGGTTGACTGAGCAGATAACCTCAGGCTCCTACAAGTACCTTAGGCGCTTGAGCTCTAGACCTCAGGCGACTGAACAGCTAATGCTTGTTGAATTTTTGCCCAAAAAATTCTTCAGGTGCCTGTACTTATTCTTTAGGCGCTTGAAGTCGCGGAGTCCTCATATTTTAAACGTGCGAAACCCTATTTCTTCTA
The DNA here is from genome assembly GCF_029873635.1 of Malania oleifera. Taxonomy (NCBI): domain Eukaryota; kingdom Viridiplantae; phylum Streptophyta; class Magnoliopsida; order Santalales; family Ximeniaceae; genus Malania; species Malania oleifera. The sequence goes on along the minus strand of NW_026651857.1, from coordinate 74,244 downwards.
AACTTTAGGCTCCTAAATCAAGATCTATCACTTAACGGAAGTTCCAAACACCAAACCCTCTTCAATCTACAATGCTAAATCTTTCGATTCCACGCTTCTAAACTCAGTCATACGTGTTCTAGGGTTTGAAAGAAGGTATCTGCTGCTCCAACAAAACATCACAATGCCTTGAACTAAGCTAAATGGCAAATTGTGGCTCATCTTCTAGTAAAGATGATCCTAATACCGATCGATGGCTGGTTTCCTCTCATGCAAAGCATGTTTATCGAACCCATCTTCAATCCATAAATCCCATATTTGGTAAGGTCCTTGATGTTCAATTCTTCAACTCAGAATTTCCGAATATTCTACTGTTGTTTCAAAACATAGGATGGAAGAACTTCATAGTTTACCAAGCTAAAGGTCCCCAAACCCTAAACCCTAAACCCTAAACCCAAAGCCCTAAACCCTAAACCCTAACCCTAAACCCTAAACCCTAAGCCTGAAACCTTAAACCCTAAACCCTACACCATAAACCTTAAACCCTTAAACCCTAAACCCTAAACCCTAAACCCTAAACCCAGAACACTAAACCCTAAACCCTAACCCTAAACCATAAACCCTAAATTAGAAACCCTAAACCCTAAACCCTAAACCCTAGAACCTAAACCCCAAAGCCTAAACTTTAAACCCTAAACCCTAAACCCTAATTCTCAACCCCTAAACCCAAAACCCTAAACCCTTACCCTCAACCCTAAACCCTACGCACGAAACCTTAAACCCAAAACCCTTAACCCAAAACCCTAAACCCTAAATCCTAAAACCCAAACCCTAAAGCGTACAACCTAAACCCTAAGCCCTAAACCCTAAATCCTAAAGCCTAACCCCAAACCCTAAACTGTAAACCCCAAACCCAAAACCCTAAACCCTAAACACTAAGCCATAAACCCTAAACCCTAAGCCCTAAACCCTAAACCCTAAACCCTAACCCCTAACCCCAAACCCTAAACCTTAAACCCTAAACCCTAACCCTAGGCCCTTAACCCTAAACCCTAAACACTAAACCCTAAACCCTAAACCCTAACCCCCAAACCCTGAAAACCTCAAACCCTAACCATAAATCCTAAACCCGAAACCCGAAACAATAAACCCGAAATCCTAAACCCTAATCCCTAGACCCTAGACCCTAAACCCTAAACCCTAAAACCCAAACCTTAAAACCTAAACCCTAAACCCAAAGCACTAAACCCTACACCCTGAGCCCTAATCCCAAACCCAAAATCGTAAACCTTAAACCCTAACCCTAAACCCTAAACCGTAAACACTAAACCCTAAACCCTAAACCTAAACCCTAAACCTTAAATCTTAAACCCTAACCCCCAAACCCGGAAAACCCAAAACTTTGAAAACCCTAAACCCTAAACCCTAATCTAAAACCCTAAATCCTAAACTCGAAACAATAAACCAAACACCCTTAACCCTAATCCCTAGACACTAGAACCTAAACCCTAAACCATAAACGCTAAACCCTAAACCCTAAACCCTAAATCCTCAACTCTAAATCCTAAACCTTGAACCCTAAACCCTAACCCGAAACCCTACACCCTAAACCCGAAACTGTAAACCCTAAATCATAAACTCTAAACCCTAAATTGTAAATCCTAATCCCTAAACCCTAGATCTTAAACACTAAACAATAAACCCTAAAACCTAAACTCCAGGTGCTAAAAAATAAACCGTATACCCAAAAACCTAAACGCTAAATCGTAAACCCTAAACCCTAAACCCTAAACTCTAAATCGTAAACCCTAAACCCTAAACCCTAAAACCTTAAACCCTAAAGCCCAAGCCCTAAAAACCCTAAACTATGAAAACCCAAAACCCAAAACCCTAACCCAAAACCCTATACTTTAAACCCACAACCATATACCATAAACCCTAAACCCTAATCCCAACACCCTAGAACCTAAACCCTAAACCCAAAACTCTAGACCCTAAACCCTAAACCCAAATCCCTAAACCTTAAACTCTAAATCCTAAACCCTGAATCGTAAACCCTAACCCTAAAGCCTAAACCCTAAAGCCGAAATTGTAAACCCTAAATCTTAAACCCTAAACCCTAAAATGTAAACGCCAATCCCTAAACCCTAGCCCCTAAACACTAAAAACCAAACACTAAACCCTAAACCCTAAACCTACGCCCTAAACCTTAAACCCAAAAATCTAAATCCTAAACTAACCCTAAACCCTAACCCTAAACCCTAAAACCTAATCTCAAAACCGTAAACCCTAAACCTCAAACGCTAAACCCTAGACACTAAAGACTAAACAATAAACCCTAAACCCTAAACCTTAGACACTAAACCCTAAACCCTAAACCTTAAAGCTTAAACCCTAAACGCTGAAAACCCTAAATCCTAAACTTGAAATCCTAAACCCTAAACCCTAAACCCTAAACCATAAAACCTAAACCCTAAAACCTAAACCCAAAACCCAAAACCCAAACCCCTAAACTCTAAATCCTAAATCGTAAACCCTAAACCCTAACTCCAAACTCTAAATCTGAAATCGTAAACCCTAAACCCAAAACCTTAAACCCTAAACCCTAAAACCTAAACCCTAAACCCTAAACCCTAAACCCGAAACCCTAAACCCTAGACCCTAAATAGTAAACAATAAACCCTAAACCCTAAATCCTAGACCCTAAACCCTAAACCCTAAACCCAGAACCCCAACCCTAAACTCTAAACCCTAAACCCTAAACCCTAAACCCTAAAAACCCCAAACCCTAAGCCCTAAATCCAAAACCCTAAGCCCTAAACCCGAAACCCTAAACCCTAAAGCCTAAACAGTAGCCCCTAAAACCTAAACCCTAAAACCAAAACACCAAACCCTAAACCTTAGACCTTAAACCCTAAAAGCCTAAACCCTAAACCCTAAACCCTAAACGCTTAACCCTAAACTCTAAACCCTAAACCCTATACCCTAAACCCTAAACACTAAACCCTAACCCTTAACCCTAAACCCTAAACCCTAAAAACCATAAACCCTAAACCCTAAACCCTAGAACCTAAACCCTAAAGCCTAAACCTTAAACCCTAAACCCTAAACTCTAAACCTAAACCCTAAATCATAAATCCTATTGACCTTATAGGTCACGCCCGGTTTTGATTATGTCAAATACTCATTGTATCTAATGGGTGTTTTAGGTTTTGTGCAGGAACTAACCATGTTAAGATCAAGATGGCACAAAGCAAGTAAAAGTTTGAAGACCGATTATCAATCTTAATTGTAATATAACTCATTTGTGAAAATTGGTCTGTAATAGTAAGCAGGGCTCTGGTTTGTAATAAGCTCACACACATCACATGTATGATCTTAATTTTGGACTTAAATGACCCTAGGACACATACATTTGCACATATGTTTGTTAGGCACTTGAATAGAGTTTGTATGTTTCAAAACGGGACCGAAATGCACACTTGGTGCACTTTCGGTCGATCGGCCAACATAGTTCATTTTGGCCTGGTCGACCGAACCGGACCCGGGTCAACTGTTGACCAAGATCCCGGTTGACCGAACCATTTCAGTTCAAAATGCCCCTGTCGACCGAAACCTCCCTGGGTCAACATTTTGACCATCTGGTCGACCGAGCCATTTTTGTACTCCAACTACCTGGTCGACTAAGGGTCCTCAAAAAAATTCCCAGCGGTCTGGTTCACCGAACCAGCCAATTCAAAATGGTCTGATCAACTGAACCTCAGTAAAATTGGAAAATAGCTTTTGGAAAGGGTCTTTTGGTCGACCGAGCCTATAGTTCAAAATCCCCTTGGGCGATCGAACCATATGAGACTTGGTCGACCGAAACATTTCTAGTCAACCGGACCTCTCGGGTTGCCCTGATTTTTGCCACAGTTAAATATTTTTTAAACAAGGTTAAAATATTTGAAACATCTTTAAACTTTCTTAATAATATCCAATAGGTCCCCAACGGTCATATTTCTTCCCATGTCTATATATATGAGATCATTTGTGAAAAGAAAGTAACAATTAGCTACTTTGATTAGGGGAGAATTCTTTGAAAATCCAAAAGCCTACTACACATTTCTGAGCCTCATTCACTCATGCTTACTATCTATTAGTGCCTACATCATTTGTAAGTAGATTGAGTGTTTGTTTCCATAGGTTTGCTCTCATTGTCTTGCTTGGTTGATACGATTTTATTCAGAGCAAAACCTAAGTACTCTTAGGGGGCTTCATTAATAAGTCACTCCTAAGAAGACTTTCATTTGATCTTCTGAGGTTGTACATTCATTGCAATATCTTGAGAAGATCGTATACTATTTTGGTTGCAAAATCCTTTCATAATCACTTTCAAATATCTATTGTGTTTTATACTGAAAAATATATTTGAATAGATATTTGTTTGTCTGATAGTGATCTTTGTTGCAACATTCACTTACTCATATATTTTTCTGAATACAAAGATTACACATCTTTTGCAAACCAAGCATATACATCATTTGATAACTTACACACTTGAGACATCCTGCTGATTGAAATACTTGAGACTTGACATCTTTGTGTGAACTTATTGGTTGAATATATTGTGAAACAAAGATTGCTTGTTTAACACTCTCACGTACGCATTACACTGATAGAAAATATATCTCAGAGTTGAACTATTTTGACCACACTGAGCTTACATATTATATCATTTGTGGTGTGTGTTATTGCACGCATTTGGGTACATATCTGCTTTACACGAAAGAACAATCACTGTACCATTTGATTATATACACATTTGTTGTAATTCCAGGCACGGTCTTGAAAAGGGAGACTAGCCCTAGAATAGTCCCGGATTGGCTTTGACCCGGTTAGGAAAGCTAGGTGCGCCATCCTATTAAGGTATGTAGGTTGAGGTCAGCCCTGCTAATTGACCTGGTTAAGGTTGAGGTCAGCCCTTTGCTAATTGACCTGGTTGTAAACAGTGTCGCTCCACCCTTAAGTGAGCTATTAGTGGAATCCTCGGGCTTGCGAGTTAGAGGCGCGGATGTAGGCACAATTGGCCAAACCTCGATAACATATCGTGTCTTGTGTATATTGTCACACTTTATATTTATTGCACGTGAATGTTATAATGTAAATGATGCGCTTGATTTAAATTTCTGTATATTATATTCATCAGCGTATTTGGAACTAAATAGAAATACTCTAGGTTGTCATATTCAGCTAACATCTACTTTAACCTAGGAAAGAAATTTAAAATTCCAACTCACCCCCCCCCCCCCACTCTTGGGAATACACCATTTCTAACAAATCCCAAATCCTAAACACTAAACACTAACCCAAAACATTATATCCTAAACCTTAAACCTAAAACCCTAAATCCTAAACCCTAAACCCAAAACCCCAAACCCTGAGCTCATAACCCCAAACACTAGACAATAAACCCTAAACCATGAACCCTAAGCAAAAAACCCAAAGCCCTAACCCTAAACCCTAAACCCTAACCCTAAACCCTAAGCCTTAAGCCCTAAACCTTAGAACCTAAACCCTAAAACTTAAACCCTAAACCCTAAACCTTGAGCCCTAAACACGAAACCCCAAATTCTAAATCCCAAACCCTAAACCCTAAACCCAAAACCCTAACCCTAAAAGCTAAACCCGAAACCCTAAACTCCAAACCCTAAACCCAAGACCCTAAACACTAAACAATAAACCCTAAACCCTAAACCCTATACCCTAAACCCCAAATCCTAAATCGTAAACCGTAAACCCTAAACCCTAAACCCTAAACCCAAAACACTAAGCCCTAAACCCTAAACCCCGAAAACCCTAAACCCTAAACGCTAAACCCTAAAAACCCTAAACCCTAAACCCTAAACCTAAAAAACCCTAAACCCTAAACCCCAAACCCTAAACCAAAAAAACCCTAACCCCCAAACCCTGAAAACCCTAACCCTTGAAAACCCTAAACCCTAAACCCTAACCCAAAACTCTAAACCCTAAACCCTAAACCATAAACCCTAAACACTAAGCCCTAACCATAAAACCTAAACCCTACACCCGAAACCCTAAACCCTAAACCCTAAACCCTAGAACCTAAACCCTAAACACTAAACCATAAACCCTAAACTTTAAAACCTAAACCCTAAATTATAAACCCTAAACCCTAAACCCTTACCCTAACCCTGAGCCCAAAACCTTAAATCCTAAACCCTAAACCCTAAAGCTCAAACCCTAAACCCTAAACCCTAAACCCTAAGCTCTAAACCCTAAACCCTAAACCCTAACCCTTAACCCTAAACGCTAAACCCTAAAACCTAAACCCTAAATCCTAAACCCTAAACCTTAATCTTTAAACCCTAACCCCTAAACCTAGAAAACCCTAACCCCTGAAAACCCTAAACCCTAAACCCTAACCCAAAACCCTAAACCCTAAACCCGAAACCAAAAACCCTAAACCCTAAACCCCAAACTCAAAACCCAAACCCCAAACCCAAAATCCTAAACCCAAAACCCTAACCCTAAACCCTAAACTCTAAACACTAAATCCTAAACCCTAAACCCTAACCCAAAACCCTAAAACCTAAACCCAAAACTATAAACCTGAAACCCTAAACCCTAATTCCAAGACCCTAGAACCTAAACCCTAAACTCTAAATCTTAAACCTCAAACCCCCAACCCTAACCCTAAACCCTAAAACCTAAACCCGAAACCGTAAACCCTAAATCCTAAACTCCAAACCCTAACACTAAGCCCTAAACCATAAACCCTTAGCCTAAATCCTAAACCCTAAGCCAGAAACCTTAAACCTTAAACCTTAAACCTTAAACCTTAAACACTAAACCCAAAACCCTAAACCCAAAACCCTAAACCCTAAACCCTAAGCCCTAAACCCTAAACCCTAAACCCTAACCCTCAACCCTAAACCCTAAACCCTAAACCCTAAGCCTTAAACCTTAAACCATAACCCCAAAACTCTGAAAACCCTAACCCTTGAAAACCCCACACCCCAAACGCTAACCCAAAACCCTAAACCCTAAACTAGAAACCATAAACCCGAAACCCTAAACCTTAATCCCTAGACCACAGAACCTAAACCCTAAACCCTAAACCTTAAACCCAAAACTCTAAATCCAAAACCTTGAACCCTAAACCCTAAACCCTAAACCTGAAATGGTAAACCCTAAATCATAGACTCCAAACCCTAAATCGTAAACCCCAATCCCTAAACCATTGGCCAAAACCATAAACCCTAAACATCCTAAACCCTAAAACCTAAACCCTAAACCCTAATACCTAAACCCTAAACCCTAAACCCTAAACCCAAAACCCAAAGCCTAAACTCTAAACACCCTAAACCCAAAAACCTAAACCGTAGACCCTAAACACTAAACAATAAACCCTATACCCTAAACCATAGACCCTAAACCCAAAATCCTAAACCATAAACACTAAGCCCTAAACCTTAAACACTAAACCCAAAACCTTAAACCCTAAACCCTAAACCCTAAACTTGAAACCCTAAACCCAAAACCCCTAAAACCCTAAATTCTAAACCTTAAACCTTAAACCTTAAACCCTAACCCCCTAACCTTGAAAATCCCTAAACCCTGAAAACCCAAAACCCTTAACCCTATCCCAAAACCCTAAACCTTAAACCTGAAACCACAAACCTGAAACACTAAACCCAAATCCCTACACCATAGAACCTAAACCCTAAACCCTAACCGAAAACACTAAATCCTACACCCTAAACCCTAATCCCTAAATCCTAAACCCTAAATCGTAAACCTTCAACCCTAAACACTAACCCTAAACCCTAAACCCTAAACCCGAAACAGTAAACCTTAAATCCTAAACCCTAAATCGAAAATCATAAACCCGAATCCCTAAACGCTAGACCCTACACACTAAACAATAAACCCTAAACTCTAAACTCCAGGCCCTAAACCCCAAACCCTAAATCAAAAACCCTAAAGCCTAAAGCCTAAACCCTAAACCCTAAATCCTAAACCTTAAGCCTTAAATCCAAAGCCCTAAATCCTAAACCATAAACCCTTAACCATAAATCCTAAGCCCCAAACCCTAAACCCTAAGCACTAAACCCTAAACAATAAACTCTAAACCCTAAATCGTAAACACAAACCGTAAACCCTTAACCATAAACCCTAAAACCCTAAACCCTAACCCTAAACCATAAACCCTAACCCTAAACCCTAAACCCTAAACGCAAAGGACTAAACAATAAACCCAAAACACTATACCCTAAACCCTAAACACTAAACTCTAACCCAAAACCCCCTTATCCCAAAACCCTAAACCCAAAAACGCTAAACCCTAAGTGTAAATCCAAAACCCTAAGCCCTAGAACCAAAACCCTAGAACTGTAACCCTAAAGCCTAAGCCTTAAACCCTTAACCCTAAACCCTAAATCAAAAATCCTAAATCCTAAACCCTAAACACAAACCCTAAACCCAAAATCCTAAACCATAAACCTTAAACCCTAGACCCCAAACCCCAAACCCTAAATCCCAAACGCTAAGCTCAAGACCCTAAACACTAGACAATAAACCCGAAACCCTAAACCCTAAGCCCTAAACCATAAACCCTAAACCCTAACACTGAACCCTAAGCCCTAAGCCCTAAACCCAAAACCCAAAACCCTAAATCTTAGAACCTAAACGCTAAAACCTAAACCCTAGACCCTAAACACCCTAAACCCTAAAACCTAAACCCTAAACCCTAAACACTAAACAATAAACCCTAAACCGTAAACCTTAAACCATAATCCCTACACCCTAGAACCTAAACCCGAAACACTAATCCCTATTCCCTAAACTCTAAATCGTAAACCCTGAACCCAAAACCCAAAACTCTAAACCCGAAAGCGTAAACCTTAAATCCTAAACCCTAAACCCTAAATTGTAAACCCCAATTCCTACACCCTCGACCTTAAACACTAAACAATAAACCCTAAACCCTAAACTCCTGGCCCTAAGCCCTAAACCGCAAACCCTTACCACAAACCCTAATCACTAAACCCTAAACCCTAAACCCGAAACCCTAAACCCACCCTAAACCCGAAGCCCTAAACCCTAAACCCTAAACCCGAAATCGCAGACCCCAATTCCTAAACCCTAAACCTTAAACCCTAAACCCTAAAACCTATACCCGAAACCCAAAACCCTAAACCCTAAACCCTAAACCCTAAAGCCTCAACCCTAAACCCAAAACCCTAGAACCTAAACCCTAAACCCTAAACCATAAACCCTACACCCTAAAACCTAAACCCTAATTTCTACACCCTAAACCCTAAACCCTTACCTTGAACCCTAAACCCTAAACCCAAAACCTTAAACCCTAAACCCTAAACCCTAAACCCTAAACCTTAAACCCTAAACATCAAACCCTAAACCCTTAACCCTAAGCCCTAAACCCTAATCCCTAAACCCTAACCCTTAACCTTAAACCCTAAACCCTAAACACAAAACCCTAAACCCTAAACCCTAAACCCTAAACCTTAAACCTTAAACCCAAACCCCTAAACCCTGAACACCCTAACCCCTGAAAACCCTAAACCCTAAACCCTAACCCAAAACCCAAAACCATAAGCCATAAACCCTAAACCCTAAACTGTAAACCCTAACCCAAAACCCAAAACCCAAAACCCTAACCGTAAATGCTAAATCCTAAACCCTAAACACTGAACCTTAAACCCTAAACCCTAACCCCCAAACCATGCAAACCCTGAACCCTAAAAACCATAAACCCTAAACCCTAACCCCAAATCCTAAACCCTAAACCTGAAACTGCAAACCCACAACCCTAAACCCTAATCCCTAGACCCTAAACCCTAAACCCTAAACCCTAAATCCTAAACCTTAAATTCTAAAACCTAAACCTTGAACCCTAAACCCTAACCCTAAACCCTAAACCTTAAACCTGAAATCGTAAACCCTAAATCCTAAACACTAAACCCTAAATCGTAAACCCCAATCCCTAAACCCTAGACCCAAACCCTAAACCCTAAACATCCTAAACCCTAAATCTGAACGCTGAACCCTAAATCCTAAACCCTAAACCTTAAACCCTAAACCGCAAACCCTAAACCCTAAACCCTAATCCCTAAACCCTAGCCCTTAACCCTTAACCCAAAACCCTAAACCCTAAACCCTAAACCTTAAACCGTAAACCCAAACCCCTAAACCCTAAACACCCTAACCCCTGAAAACCCTAAACCCTGAACCCTAACCCAAAACCCAAAACCCTAAACCATAAACCATAAACCCTAAACCATAAACTCTTAACCCGAACCCTAAACCCTAAACCCTAAACCCTAAACCCTAAACCATAACCATAAACGCTAAATCCTAAACCCTAAACACCCAACCTTAAACCCTAAACCCTAACCCTTAAACCATGAAAACACTGAACCCCAAAAACCTTAAACCCTAAACCCTAACCCCAAATCCTAAACCCTAAACTCGAAATCGTAAACCCACGACCCTAAACCTTAATCCCTAGACCCTAAACCCTAAACCCTAAACCCTAAACCCTAAACCCAAAATCCTAAACCTTAAACCCTAAACTCTTAAACCTTGAACCCTAAACCTTAACCCTAAACCCCAAACCCCAAACCCCAAACTGTAAACCCTAAATACTAAACACTAAACCCTAAATTGTAAACCCCAATCCTGAAACCCCAGACCCAAACCCTAAACCCTAAACATCCTAAACCCTAAAACCTAAACCCTGAACCCTAAAACCTAAATCCTAAACCCAAACCCTAAACCCTAAACCCAAAAACCTAAACCCTAGACCCGAAACACTAAACAATAAACACTAAACCCTAAAACATAAACCCTAGACCCTAAACACCCTAAACCTGAAAACCTAAACCCTGAACCCAAAACACTAAATAATAAACCCTAAACCCTAAACCCTAAACTCTAATCCCTACACCCTAGAACCTAAACCCTAAATCCTAAACCCTAAACCCTAAACCCTAAATCGTAAACCCCAATTCCTACACCCTAGACCCTAAACACTAAACAATAAACCCTAAAACCTAAACCCTAAACTCCAATGCCTAAGCCCTAAACCTTTAAACCTTACTCTAAACCCTAATGCCTAAACCCTAAACCCTAAACCCCAAACCCTAAACCCTAAACCCTAAACCCTAAGCCCAAAATCCTAAACCCTAAACTCGAAATCGCAATCCCCAATTCCTAAACCCTAAACCTTAAACCCTAAACCCTAAACCCTGACCATAAACCCTAAACCCTATACCCGAAACCTAAACCCTAAACCCTAAACCCTAAACCCTAAACCCTAAACCCTAAACCTTAAACCCTAAACCCTAAACAGCAAACCCTAAACCCTAAACCATAAGCCCTAAACCCGAATCCCTAAACCCTAACCCATAACCCTGAACACTAAACCCGAAACACTAAACCCTAAACCCTAAACCCTAAACCCTAAACCTTAAACCCAAATCTTTAAACCCTGAGCACCCTAACCCCTAAAAACCCTAAACCCTAAACCCTAACCTAAAACCCTAAACCCTAAACCATAAACCATAAACCCTAAACCCTAAACCCTAAACCCTAAACCTAAACCTAAAGCCAAAACCATAAACTTTAAACCCTAAAACCTAAACCCAAATTTCTAAACCCTAAACCCTAAACCCTTACCCTGAACCCTAAACCCAAAACCCGAAACCCTAAACCCTAAACCATAAACCCTAAACCCTAAACCTTAAACCCTAAACCCTAAACAGCAAACCCTAAACCGTAAACCCTAAGCCTTAAACCCTAATCCCTAAACCCTAACCCTTAACCCTAAACCCTAAACCCGAAACACTAAACCTTAAACCCTAAACACTAAACCCTAAACCCTAAACCTTAAACCCTAAACCTTAAACCTTAAACCCAAACCCTGAACACTTTAACCCCTAAAAACCCTAAACCCTAAACCCTAACCCAAAACCCAAAACCATAAACCATAAACCCTAAACCCTAAACTCTAAACCCTAACCCGAAACCCCAAACCCTAAACCAAAAACACTAACCGTAAACGCTAAATCCTAAACCCCAAACACTGAACCTTAAACCCTAAACCCTAACCCCCAAACCATGAAAACCCTGAACCCACAAAACCTTCAACCCTAAACCCTAACCCAAAATCCTAAACCTGAAACCGTAAACCCACAACCCTAAACCCTAATCCCTACACCCTAAACTATAAACCCTAAACCCTAAACCCTAAATCCTAAACCTTAAACCCTAAACTCTTAAACCTAAACCTTGAACCCTAAACACTAAACCCTAAATCCGAAACCATAAACCATAAATCCTAAACACTAAACCCTAAATCGTAAACCCCAATCCCTAAACCCTAAACCCTAAACATCTTAAACCCTAAAACCTAAACCCTAAACCCTAAAACCTAAACCCTAAACCCTAAACACTAAACAATAAACCCTAATCCCTAAACCCTAAACTCTAATCCCTACACCCTAGAACCTAAACCTAAACCCTAATCCCTAATTCCTAAACTCTAAATCGTAAACCCTGAACCCAAAACCCTAACCCTAAACCCTAAACCCTAAACCCGAAATCGAAAACCCTAAATCCTAAACCCTAAACCCTAAATCGTAAACCCCGATTCCTACACCCTAGACCCTAAACACTAAACAATAAACCCTAAACCTAAACTCCAAGCTTTAAGCCCTAAACCTTAAACCCTTACCCTAAACCCTAATCCCAAAACCCTAAACCCTAAATCCTAAACCCCAAACCCTAAACCCTAAACCCTAAAACCTAAGCCCTAAATCCTAAACCCTAAACCCGAAATCGCAAACCCCAATTCCTAAACCCTAAACCTTAAACCCTAAACCCTAAACCCGAACCATAAACCCTAAACCCTATACCCGAAACCCTAAATCGTCAACCCTAAACCCAAAACTCTAGAACCTAAACCGTAAACCCTAAACCATAAACCCTAAACCCTAAAACCTAAAGCTTAATTTCTAAACCCTAAACCCTAAATCCTTACCCTGACCCTAAACCCTAAGCCCAAAACCGTAAACCCTAAACCCTAAACCCTAAACCCCAAACTCTAAGCCCTAAACCCTAATCCCTAAACCCTAACCCTTAACCCTGAACCCTAAACCCTAATCACTAAACCCTAAACCCTAAACCTTAAACCCTAACCCCTAAACCCTGAAAACCCTAACCAATGAAAACCCTAAACCCTAAACCCTAACCCAAAACCCAAAACCCAAAGCATGAAACCATAAAACCTAAACCCTAAACCCGAAACCCTAACCCCAAACCCTAAACCCTAAACCCAAAACCCTAACCGTAAACCCTAAGCCCTAAACCCTAAACACTAAACACTAAACCTTAAACGCTAAACCCTAACCCCCAAACCACGACAACCCTGAACCCTTAAAACCTTAAACCCTAAACCCTAACCCCAAACCCAAAACCCTAAACCCGAAACCATATACCCACAACCCTAAAGCCTAATCCCTAGACCCTAAACCCTAAACCCTAAATCCTAAACCCTAAATCCTAAACCGTAAATCCTAAACCCTAAACACTAAACTCTAAATCCTAAACCTTGCACCCCTAACCCTAAACCCTAAACCCTATACCCTAGACCAGAAATCGTAAACCCGAAATCCTAAACACTAAACCCTAAATCGTAAACCCCAATCCCTAAACACTGGACCCAAACCCTAAAACCTAAACATCCAAAACCCTAAAACCTAAACCCTGAACCCTAAAACCTAAACCATAAACCCTAAACCCTAAGCCCTAAACCGAAACCCTAAACCCTAAACACCCTAAACCCGAAAACCTAAACCCTAGACCCTAAACACTAAACAATAAACCCTAAATCCTAAACCCTAGACCCTAAACCCTAAATCCTAAACCCTAAACCCTAAACCCTAAATCCTAAACCATAAACCTTAAACGCTAAACCCTAAACCTTAAACCCTAAACCCTAAACCCTAAACCTTAAACCCTAAACCCTAAAACCCTAAAACCCTAAACCCTAAACCCTAAACCTTAAACCTTAAACCCTAACCCTCAAACCCTGAAAACCCTAAACCCTAAACCCTAAAACCTTCAACCATAAATCGTAACCGAAAACCCTAAACCCTACACCCCAAACCCCAAACCCGAAACACTAAACCCAAATCCCGACACCCTAGCACCTAAAGCCTAAACACTAAACCCTAGACCCTAAACCCTAAACCCTAAACCCTAAACCCTAAACCCTAAACCCTAAACCTTAAGCCTTAAACCCTAAACCATAAACCCTGAAATCCCTAAACCCGAAACCCTAACCCTAAAGTCTAAACCCTAAACCCGAAACCATAGACCCAAAACCCTAAACCCTAAAGCCAACGACCTAGAACTTAAACCAGAAACCCCAAACGCTAAACCTTAACCCCTAATCCCTAAATCCTAAACTCTAAATCCTAAACCCTGAACCCCAAACCCTAACTCCAAACCCTAAACCCCAAATGCGAAACCGTCAACCATAAATCCTAAACCATAAACACTACATCCAAAACCCCAAAGCCTAAACCGTAGACCCTAAACACTAAACAATAAACCCTAAACCCTAAACTCCAGGCCCTAAACCCAAAACCCAAAACCCGAAACCCTAAACCCTAAACCCTAATTCCCATGCCCTAAATCCAAAGCCCTAAATTCTAATCCCTAAACCCTAAACCCTAAATGATAAGCCCTAAACCCTAAGCACTAAATCCTAAGCCCAAAACCCAAAACCCAAAACCCTAAGCCCTAAACCCTACACACTAAACCCAAAACCCAAAACTCGAAACCCTAAACCCTAAACCCTAATTTCCATGCTCTAAATCCAAAGCCCTAAATTCTAATCCCTAAACCCTAAACCCTAAACGATAAGCCCTAAACCCTAAGCACTAAATCCTAAGCCCAAAACCCAAAACCCAAAACCCTAAGCCCTAAACCCTACGCACTAAACCCTAATCCCTAAACCCTAAACCCTAAACCCGAAACCCAAAACCCAAAGCATAAACCAAAAACCTTAAACCCTAAACCCTAAACCCTAATCCTAATCCTAAACCGTAAACCCTAAACTCTAAATCCTAAACCTTAAACCCTAAACCGTAAACCGAAATCAAAAACCCTAAACCCTAAACCCGAAACCCTAAACCCCACACCCTAAACACTAAACAATAAACCTTAAACCCTAAACCCTTGAACCTAAACCCTAAACCGCAAACATGAAATCGTAAACCCTAAATCCTAAACCCAAAACCCTAAACCCTAGACCCTAAACATTAAACAATAAGCCCTCAACCCTAAACCCTAAACCCTAAAACCTAAACCCTAAACCCTTACACTATACCCTAAACACTAAACAATAAGGCCTCAAACCGAAACCTCAGACCTTAAACCCTAAACCTTAAACCCTTACACCATACCCTAAACACAAAGCTTGAAAAGTTAGGCCCAAAACCCTAAATCGTCAACCCCAACCCCTAGATCCTAAACAATAAACCCAAAACCCTACACCCTTAAACCCAAAACCCTAAACCCCAAACCCTAGACCCTAAACCCTAACCCCTAAACCCTAAACCCAAAGCCCTAAACCCCAACCCTAAACCCATAACCCAAAATCGAAAACCCTAAACCCTCAACCTTAAACCCTAGAACATAAACCCTAAACCCTAAACCTTAAACCCTAAACCATAAACCCTAAACCCTAAATCCAAAACCCTAAACCCTAAACCTTACTCTAAACCCAAAACACTAAGCTTGAAACGTCAAACCCTAAACCCTAAACCCTAAACCGTAAACCCTAAACCCTAAACACCCAAACCCTAAACCCTAAACCCTAAACCCTAAGCCCTAACCCTTACGCCTTAAACCCTAAACCGTAAACCGTAAACCCTAAACCTTAAAACCTAAATTCTAAACCCTAAGCTCTAAACCCTGAGCCCTAAACCCTAAACCCCAACCCAAAACCCAAAACCCAAAACCCTAGACCCTAAACACTAAACAATAAACCCTAAATCGTTAAACCATGACCCTAAATCCAAAACCCTGAACCCTAAACCTGAAACCCTAAACCCCAAGCCCTAAACCCTAAACCCTAAACCCTAAACCCCAAACCATACACGTTAAACCCAAAACCCTAAACTCTAAACACTAAGCCCTAAACCCTAATCCCTAGAACCTAAACTCTAAAACCTAAACCCTAAACCCTAAACCCTAACCTAAAGCCCTAAACCCTAAACTCTAAATCCTAAACCCTAAACCCTAAATCGTAAACCTGAAACCGTAAACCGTAAACCCTAAACCATAGACCCAAAACCCAAAACCCGAAACCCTGAATCCTAAACCCTAAACCCTAAACCCTAAACCCTTATACCCTAAACCCAAACCCTAAACCCTAAACCTTAAACTCTAAATCATAAACCCAAAACCCCAAATTGTAAACCCGAAACCATAAACCCTAAACGCTAAACCTGAAACCCTAAACCTTAGACCCTAAACACTAAACATAAACCAAAAACCCTAAACCTGAGACCCAAAACTCTAAAACCTGAACCCTAAACCCGAAACCTTAAACCCTAAACCCTATACCATAAATAATAAACCCTAAACCGAAAAACCCTAAACCCAAAACCCTAAACCCTAAACCCTAAACCCTAAGCCCTAACCCTTACGCCTTAAACCCTAAACCGTAAACCCTAAACCCTAAACCTTAAAACCTAAATTCTAAACCCTAAGCTCTAAACCCTAAGTCCTAAACCCTAAACCCTAAACCCAAAACCCAAAACCCAAAACCCTAGACCCTAAACACTAAACAATAAACCCTAAATCGTTAAACCATGACCCTAAATCCAAAACCCTGAACCCTAAACCTGAAACCCTAAACCCCAAGGCCTAAACCCTAAACCCTAAACCCTAAACCCTAAACCATACACGCTAAACCCAAAACCCTAAACTCTAAACACTAAGCCCTAAACCCTAATCCTTAGAACCTAAACTCTAAAACCTAAACCCTAAACCCTAACCTAAAGCCCTAAACCCTAAACTCTAAATCCTAAACCCTAAACCCTAAATCGTAAACCTGAAACCGTGAACCGTAAACCCTAAACCATAGACCCAAAACCCAAAACCCAAACCCCAAAACCCAAAACCCGAAACCCTGAATCCTAAACCCTAAACCCTAAACCCTAAACCCTCATACCCTAAACACAAACCCTAAACCCTAAACCTTAAACTCTAAATCATAAACCCAAAACCCCAAATTGTAAACCCGAAACCATAAACCCTAAACGCTAAACCTGAAACCCTAAACCTTAGACCCTAAACACTAAACATAAACCTAAAACCCTAAACCTGAGACCCAAAACTCTAAAACCTGAACCCAAAACCCGAAACCTTAAACCCTAAACCCTATACCATAAATAATAAACCCTAAACCGAAAAACCCTAAACCCTAAACCCTAAACCCTAAACCCTAAACCCTAAGCCCTAAACCCTAAACCCAAAACCCTAACCCTAAACCCTAAACCGAAAACCATAAATCCTAAACATTAAACGTTAAACCCCAATCAGTAAACCCTAAACCCTAAATCCTAAACCCTAAACCCTAAACCATTACACAAAACCCTAAACCCTAAACACAAAACCCAAAACCCAAAACCCTAAACCCTAAGCCTAAAACCCTAAACCCTAAACCCTAAACCCCAAACTCTAAACCCTAAGCCTAAACCCTAAAACTTAAACCCTAAACACTCAACCCTAAACCCTTAACCCTAAACCTTAAAGCTTAAACCTTAAACCCCAAACACGAAACCGTAAACCATAAATCATAAACCCAAAAAACAAAATCCAACACTCGAGGCCCTAAATCCTAAACCCTAAACCCAAAACCCTAACCCAAAACCCTAAATGCAAAGCCCTAAATCCTAAGCCCTAAATCCTAAACCCTGAACCCTAAGCACTAAACCCTAAACCCTAAACCCTAAACCCAAAACCCAAATCATAAACCCTAAACCGTAAACCGTAAACCGTAAACCCTAAACCATAAAATTTAAGCTCAAAACTTTAAGCCCTAAACCCTAAACCCTAAACTTTAAACCCTAGACACTAGACCCTAAACACTAAGCTTGAAAAGTTAGGCCCAAAACCCTAAATCGTCAACCCTAACCCCTAGATCCTAAACAATAAACCCAAAACCCTACACCCTTAAACCCAAAACCCTAAACCCCAAACCCTAGACCCTAAACCCTAACCCCTAAACCCTAAACCCAAAGCCCTAAACCCCAACCCTAAACCCATAACCCAAAATCGAAAACCCTAAACCCTCAACCTTAAACCCTAGAACATAAACCCTAAACCCTAAACCTTAAACCCTAAACCATAAACCCTAAACCCTAAATCCAAAACCCTAAACCCTAAACCCTTACTCTAAACCCAAAACACTAAGCTTGAAACGTCAAACCCTAAACCCTAAACCCTAAACCGTAAACCCTAAACCCTAAACACCCAAACCCTAAACCCTAAACCCTAAACCCTAAGCCCTAACCCTTACGCCTTAAACCCTAAACCGTAAACCGTAAACCCTAAACCTCAAAACCTAAATTCTAAACCCTAAGCTCTAAACCCTAAGCCCTAAACCCTAAACCCCAAACCCAAAACCCAAAACCCAAAACCCTAGACCCTAAACACTAAACAATAAACCCTAAATCGTTAAACCATGACCCTAAATCCAAAACCCTGAACCCTAAACCTGAAACCCTAAACCCCAAGCCCTAAACCCTAAACCCTAAACCCTAAACCCTAAACCCTAAACCCTAAATCCTAAACCTTAAACCCTAAATCGTAAGTCAAAACCTTAAACCCTAAACCCTAAACCCGAAACCCTAAACCTTAAACCCTAAATCGTAAGTCGAAATCGTAAACCCTAAACCCTAAACCCGAAACCCTAAACCCTACTCCCAAAACACTAAACAACAAACCCTAAATGCAAAACCCTGAACCCTAAACTGTAAACCCTTAACCCTAAACCCTCAACCCTAAACCCTAAACCTAAACACTAAGCCCTAAACCCTAATCCCTAGAACCTAAACTCTAAAACCTAAACCCTAAACCCTAAACCCTAACCTAAAGCCCTAAACCCTAAACTCTAAATCCTAAACCCTAAACCCTAAATCGTAAACCTGAAACCGTAAACCGTAAACCCTAAACCATAGACCCAAAACCCAAAACCCGAAACCCTGAATCCTAAACCCTAAACCCTAAACCCTAAACCCTTATGCCCTAAACCCAAACCCTAAACCCTAAACCTTAAACTCTAAATCATAAACCCAAAACCCCAAATTGTAAACCCGAAACCATAAACCCTAAACCGCTAAACCTGAAACCCTAAACCCTAAACATAAACCAAAAACCCTAAACCTGAGACCTTAAACCCTAAACCCTATACCATAAATAATAAACCCTAAACCGAAAAACCCTAAACCCAAAACCCTAAACCCTAAACCCTAAACCCTAAACCCTAAACCCTAAACCCTAAGCCCTAACCCTTACGCCTTAAACCCTAAACCGTAAACCCTAAACCCTAAACCTTAAAACCTAAATTCTAAACCCTAAGCTCTAAACCCTAAGTCCTAAACCCTAAACCCTAAACCCAAAACCCAAAACCCAAAACCCTAGACCCTAAACACTAAACAATAAACCCTAAATCGTTAAACCATGACCCTAAACCCAAAACCCTGAACCCTAAACCCGAAACCTTAAACCCTAAACCCTATACCATAAATAATAAACCCTAAACCGAAAAACCCTAAACCCAAAACCCTAAACCCTAAACCCTAAACCCTAAACCCTAAGCCCTAAGCCCTAACCCTTACGCCTTAAACCCTAAACCGTAAACCCTAAACCCTAAACCTTAAAACCTAAATTCTAAACCCTAAGCTCTAAACCCTAAGTCCTAAACCCTAAACCCTAAACCCAAAACCCAAAACCCAAAACCCTAGACCCTAAACACTAAACAATAAACCCTAAATCGTTAAACCATGACCCTAAATCCAAAACCCTGAACCCTAAACCTGAAACCCTAAACCCCAAGGCCTAAACCCTAAACCCTAAACCCTAAACCCTAAACCATACATGCTAAACCCAAAACCCAAAACACAAAATCCAACACTCGACGCCCTAAATCCTAAACCCTAAACCCAAAACCCTAACCCAAAACCCTAAATGCAAAGCCCTAAATCCTAAGCCCTAAATCCTAAACCCTGAACCCTAAGCACTAAACCCTAAACCCAAAACCCAAATCATAAACCCTAAACCCTAAACCGTAAACCCTAAACCCTAAACCATAAAATTTAAGCTCAAAACTTTAAGCCCTAAACCCTAAACCCTAAACTTTAAACCCTAAACACTAGACCCTAAACACTATACAATAAACCCTAAACAGTTACACAAAACCCTAAACCCTAAAAACTAAACCCTAAACCCTAACCCAAAACCCAAAACCCTAAACACTAAACAATAAACCCTAAACTGTAAAACCTAGACCCTAAATCCTAAACCCTAAACCCTAAACCCCAAGCCCTAAACCCTAAACCTTGAAAACCCTAAACCCCAAACCCTAAACCATATACGCTAAACCCAAACGCTAAACCTAAAACCCTAAACTCTAACCACTAAGCCCTAAACACTAAACCCTAGAACCTAAACTCTAGAACCTAAACCCTAAACCCTAAACCCTAACCCTAAACCCCAAAACCTAAACCCTAAACACTCAACCCTAAACCCTCAACCCTAAACCCTAAACCTTAAACCTTAAACCCCACACAAGAAACTGTAAACCATAAATCCTAAACCCTAAACACAAAATCCAAAACTCGAGGCCCTAAACCCTAGACCCTAAACCCTAAACCCTAAACCCTAAACCCTAAATCCTAAGCCCTAAATCCTAAGCCCTAAATCCAGACCTAAACCCTAAGCACTAAACCCTAAATCCTAAAGCCTAAAGCCTAAAGCCTAAACCCAAAACCCAAATCACAAACCCTAAACCCTACACCCCAAACCCTAAACCCTAAACCCAAAACCTTAAAATTAAAACTCTAAACCCTAAGTTCTAAACTTTAAGCCCTAAACCCTAAACCTTAACCCTAAACCATAGACCCTAAATACTGTACAATAAACCCTAAACCGTTACACTAAACCCGAAAACCTAATACTAAACCCTAAACCCTAACCCTAAACCCTAAACCCTAAACCCTAAATCCTAAACCTTAAACCCTAAATCGTAAGTCAAAACCTTAAACCCTAAACCCTAAACCCGAAACCCTAAACCTTAAACCCTAAATCGTAAGTCGAAATCGTAAACCCTAAACCCTAAACCCGAAACCCTAAACCCTACTCCCAAAACACTAAACAACAAACCCTAAATGCAAAACCCTGAACCCTAAACCGTAAACCCTTAACCCTAAACCCTGAACCGTAAACCGTAAACCATTAACCCTAAACCCTAAACACTTAAACCCTAAACCCGAAACCCTAAAACCCAAACCCTAAAGCCTAAACCTTAAACTCTAAATCCTAAACCTTCAACCCTAAATCACAACCCGAAATCGTAAACCCTAAACCATAAACCCGAAACCCTAAACCCTAGACCCTAAACACTAAGCAATAAGCCCTAAACCCAAAACCCTAGGCCCTAAACCCTAAACCCTAAACCCTAAACCCTAAACCCTAAACCCTAAACCCTAAACCCTAAACCCTAAACCCTAAACTGTAAACCCTAAACCCTAAACCCTAAACCCTAAACCGCAAACCCTAAAACCTAAACCCTAAATCCAAAGCCCAAAATCCTAACCCTAAACCCAAAACCAAAAACCCAAAACCCAAAACCCAAAACCTTAAACCTTAGAACATAAACCCTAAACCCTAAACCTTAAACCGTAAACCATAAACCCTTAACCTTAAATCCTAAACCCTAAACCCAAAACCCTTACACTAAACCCTAAACGCAAAGCCCGAAACGTTAAACCGTAAACCCTAAACCCTAAACCATAAACCCTAAACTCTAAACCCAAAACCCCAAACCCTGAACCCTAAACTCTAAACCTTAAGCCTTAAACCCTAAATCGTAAACCCTAAACCCTGAAATCCCTAAACTCGAAACCCTAAGCCTAAATTCTAAACCCTAAACCCGAAAGAATAAACCCGAAACCCTAAACCCTAAAGCCTACAACCTGGAACCTAAACCATAAACCCCAAACCCTAAACCCTAAGCCCTAATCCGTAAACCCTAAACTCTAAATACTAAACCCTGTACCGTAAACCCTAACCCCAAACACAAAACCGAAAACCATAAATCCTAAACCATAAACACTAAATCCAAAACCCCAAATCCTGAACCCTAGACCCTAAACACTCAACAATAAACCCTAAATGCAAAACGCTCAACGCTAAACCCTAAATCCCATGCCATAAATCCTAAGCCTTAAATCTTAAGCCATAAACCCTAAACCCTAAACCCTAAACAATAAGCCCTAAACCCTAAGCACTAAATCCTAAGCCCTAAACCCTAAACCTTAAACTATAAGCTCTAAACCCTAAGCACTAAACCCTAAACCCTAACCCCTAAACCCTAAATCCGAAACTCAAAACCCTAAGCAGAAACCCAAAACCCTAAAACATAAACCCAAAACACTAAACCTTCAAACCTAAACTCTAAAGCCTAAGCTCTAAACCCTAAGCCGTAAACCCTAAACCCTAAACCCTAAACCCAAGACCTTAAACACTAAACAATAAACCCTAAACCATTAAACCTAGACCTTAAATCCTAAACCCTAAACCCTAAACCTAAAACCCTAAACCCCAAGCCCTAAACCATAGTCCTTGAAAACCTTAAACCCTAAACCCTAAACCGTATACGCTAAACCCTAACGCTAAACCCAAAACCCTAAACTCTAAACACTAAGCCGTAAACCCTAAACCCTAGAACCTAAACCCTAAAACCCAAACCTTAAACCCTAAACCCTAAACCCTAACCCAAAGCCCTAAACCCTAAACTCTATATCCTAAACCCTAAACCCTAAATCGTAAACCCGAAATCGTAAATCGTAAACCCTTAACGCTAAACCATCAACCCAAAACCCTAAACCTGAAACCACGAATCCTAAACCCTAAACCCTAAACCCAAAAACCTACCCCTAAACCCTTAAACCCTAAACCCTAAACCCTAAACCCCAAACCCTAAACCCTAAACCCTAAACTCTAAATCTTAAATCCTAAACCCCTAAACCATAAACCCTAAATGCTAAACTCGAAACCCTAAACCCTAGACCCAAAAAACTAAACAATAAACCTTAAACCCTAAACCCAAGAACCAAAACCCTATACCTAAAATCCTAAACCCTAAAACCTGAAACCTAAACCCTAAACCCTAAACCATAGACCCTAAACCCTAAACCCTAAATCGTAAACCCTAAACCCTAAACCCTTAAACACTAAACCCCAAACCCCAAACCTTAAACCCTAAACCCTAAACCCTAAACCCTAAACCCTAAACCCTAAACCCTAACCCTAAACCCAAAACCCAAAACCCCAAACCTTAAACCCCAAACCATAAACCCTAAACCCTAAATCCTAAACCCTAAACCCTAAACCCTAAACCCTTACAATAAACACTAAACCCTAAGCCTGAAACATTAAACACTCTACCCTAAACCCCAAACCCGAAACCCTAAATGCTAAACCCTAAGCCCTAAGCACTAAGTCCTAAACCCCAAACCCTAAACCCTAACCATAAACCCTAAAAGCTAAACCCTAAACACTCAACCCTAAACCCTAAACCCTAAACCCTAAACCTTAAACCTTAAAACCCAAACGCGAAACCGTAAACCATAAATCCTAAACCCTACACACCAAATCCAAAACCCCAAACCATAAACCCTAGACACTAAACACTAAATCATAAACCCTAAACCCTAAACTCCAGGCCGTAAACCCTAGACCCTAAACCCAAAATCCTAAACCCTAAACCCTAAATCCTAAGCACTAAATCCTAAGCCTTAAATCCTAAGCCATAAACCTAAGCACTAAACCCTAAACCCTAAACCCTAAACCTAATCCCAAATCATAAACCCCAAACCCTAAACCCTAAGCCCGAAACCCTAAACCCTAAGCCCTAAACCCTAAACCCTAAACCCTAAACGCTGAACCCTAATCCTTAAAACCAAAACCCTAAACCCTAAACTCTAAAACCTAAGCTCTAAACCCTAAGCCCTAAAACCTATACCCTAAACCCTGAAACCTAAACCCTAAACCCTAAATCCTAAACCTTAAACCCTAGACCCTAAACCTTAAATCCTAAGCTCTAAACCCTAAGCTCTAAACCCCAAGCCCTAAACCCTAAATCCCAAACCCGAAACCCTAAAACCTAAACCCTGGACCCTAAACACTAAAATATTAACCCTAAACCGTTAATCCTAGACCTTAAATCCTAAACCCTAAACCCTAAACCTTAAACCCTAAACCCTAACCACAAATTCCTAAACCCTAAAAACCCGTTACCCTCAACCCTAACACTAACCCAGAACACAAAACGCAAAACCCTAAAACCTAAACACTAAGCCCTAAACACTAAACCCTAGAACCTAAACTCTAAAACCTAAATACTAAACCCTAAACCCAAACCTTAAACCCTAAACCCTAAACTCTAAATCCTAAACCTTAAACCCTAAACCATAAACCCAAACCGTAAACCCTAAACCCTAAACCTGAAAACCTAAACCCTACACCCTAAACACTAAACAATAAACCCCAAACCCTAAACCCTAGACCCTAAACCCTGAACCCTAAACCCCAAACCCTAAACCATAAACCCTAAACCCTTAAACCCTAAATTCTAAAACCAAAACCCTAAACGCTAAACCTCAAACTCCAAATCCTAAAACCTAAACCCTAAATCGTAAACCTGAAACCATAAACCGTAAACCCTAAACCCGAAACCCTACACCCTAAACATTAAACAATAAGCCTTAAACCCTAAACCCTAGACCCTAAACCCTAAACCCCAAACACTAAACCCAAAACCCTCAATCCAAAGCCCTAAACCCTAAACCCTAGAACCCAAACCCTAAGCCCTAAACCATATACCCTGAAAACACTAAGCCCTAAACCCTAAACCCTAGAACCTAAACTCTAAAACCTAAACCCTACCCCAAAACCCAAAACCCTAACCTAAAGCCCTAAACCCTAAACACTAAATCCCAAACCCTAAATCCTAAATCGTAAACCCGAAACCGCAAACCCAAAACCCAAAACCCTTGACCCTAAACCCTAAACCATAAACTCGAAAGCTCGAATCCCGAACCCTTAACCCTAAACCCTAAACCCTAAAACCAAAACCCAAAACCCTTAAACCCTAAAACCAAAACCCTAAACCCTAAACCCTAAACCCTAAACTCAAAATCCTAAACCTTAAACCCCAAACCATAAACCCAAAATCAAAAACCCTAATCTATAAACCCGAAACCCTAAGCCCTAGACCGTAAGCACTAAACAATAAACCCTAAACCCTAAACCCTAAACCTAAGACCTAAAACACTAAACCCTAAATCCTAAACCCTAAAACCTGAACCCTTAACACTAAACCCTAAACCCCAAACCCTAAACCCTAAACCCTAAATCCTAAACCCTAAACCCTTAAACCCTAAAACCTAAACCGCAAACCCTAAACCCTAAACCCTAAACCCTAAACCCTAAACCCTAAACCCTAAACCATAAACCCTAAACCCTAAACCCTACACCATAAACCCTAGACCCAAAACCCTAAACCCCAAACCTAAACAATAAACCCTAGAACGTAAACCCTAAACACTAAACCTTAAACCCTAAACCATAAACCCTAAACCCTAAATCCCAAACCCTAAACCCTAAACCCCCACACTAAACGCTAAACCCTAGACCCTAACCCTAAGCGCTAAACCCCAAACCCTAAACCCAAAACCCTAAACCCTGAATCCTAAACCGTAAGCCCTAAGCCCTAAACCATAAACCCTTAAACCCTAAATTCTAAAACCCTAAACCCTAAACCCTAAACCCTAAACTCCAAATCCAAAACCCTAAACCCTAAACCCTAAACCCAAAACCCTACACCCTAAACACTAAAAAATAAGCCTTACACCCTAAACCCTAGACCTTAAACCCTAAACCCTAAACCCTAAACCCTAAACCCCAAACCCTCAATCCTAAACCCTAAACCCTAAACCCTATACCCTAAACCCTAAGCCCTAAACACTAAACCCAGAAAACACTAAGCCCTAAACCCTAAACCCTAGAACCCAAACTCTAAAACCAAAACCCTAAACCGTAAACCAAAACCAAAAGCCCTAAACCTTGAACTCTAAATCCCAAACCCTAAATCCTACATTGTAAACCCAAAACCAAAAACCCTAAACCCTAAATCCTTGACCCTAACCCCTAAACCCTAAACCCGAAACCCTGAATCGCTAACTCTAAACCCTAAACCCTAAACCCTAAAACCTAAACCCTAAACCCTCAAACCCTAAACCATAAACCCAAAACCCTCAAACCCTAAACCCAAAACCCAAAACCCTAAACCCTAAACCCTAAACCCTAAACCCTAATCCCTAAAACCTAAACTCTAAATCCTAAACCATAAACCTCAAACCGTAAACCCAAAATCGTAAACCCTAAACGCTAAACCCGAAACCCTAAACCCTAGACCCTGAAAACTAAAATATAAACCCTAAACCCTAAACCCAAGACCCAAAACCCTAAACCCTAAATCCTAAACCCTAAAACCTGAACCCTAAACTCTAAACCCCAAACACTAAACCCTAGACCCTAAACCCCAAACCCTAAACCCTAAACCCTAAACCCCAAACCCTTAAACCCTAAACCCTAAAAGCTAAACCCAAAACCCAAAACCGCAAACCCGAAACCCTAAACCCTAAAACCTAAGCAGTAAACCCCAAACCCTCAACCCTAAACCCCAAACCCTAAACCCTCGAAACCTAAACCCAAAACACTCAACCCTAAACCCTAAACCTTAAGCCTTAAACCCCAAACGCGAAACCGTAAACCATAAATCCTAAACCCTAAACACCAAATCGAAAACCCCAAACCTAAACCCTAGACACTAAACACTAAACAATAAACCCTAAACCCTAAACTCCAGGCCCTAAACCCTAGACCTTTAACCGAAAATCCTAAACCCTAAACCCTAAATGCTAAGCCCTAAATCCTAAGCCCTAAACCCTAAGCACTAAACCCCAAACCCTAAACCTTAAACCCTAAACCCTAAACCCAAAACCCAAATCATAAACCCTAAACCCTAAACCCTAAACCCTAAGCCCAAAACCTTAAACCCTAAACCCTAAACCCTAAACCCCAAACCCTAAACCCTAAACCCTAAACCCTAAACCCAAATCCTTAAAACCTAAACCCTAAACCCTAAACTCTAAAACCTAAGCTCTAAACCCTAAGCCCTAAAACCTAAACACTAAACCCTAAAACCTAAACCCTAAACCCTAGACCATAAACCTTAAAACCTAAAGTCCAAACCCTAAGCCCTAAACCCTAAACTCTAAACCATAAACCCTGTACCCCAGCCACTAAAATATTAACCTAAACCGTTAACCCTAGACCCTAAATCCTAAACCCTAAACCCTAAACCTTAAACCCTAAACCCCAAGCCCTAAATCCTAAACCCTAAAAACCTCAAATCCTAAACCCTTAAAACCCTAAACCCCAAATCCTTTACCCTAACCCTAAACGCTAAGCCAATATCCAAAACCCGAAACCCTAAACCCTAAACACTAAGCCCAAAACCCTAAACCCTAGAACCTAAACTCTAAAACCTAAATATTAAACCCTAAACCCTAACCCTAAACCCTAAACCCCAAATCCTAAACCATAAACCCTAAACCGTAAGCCCTAAACCCTAAACCCGAAACCCTAAACCCTAAACCCTAAACCCTAAATTCCAAAACCCAAACCCTAAACCCTAAACCCTAAACCCTAAACCCTAAACCATAAACACTAAACCCTAAACCCTAAACCCTAAACCCTAAACCCTAAACCCTAAACCCTAAACCCTAAACCCTAAACCCTAAACCCTAAACCCTAAACCCTAAGCCCTAAACCCTAAACCCTAAACCCTAAACTCGAAACCCTGAATCCCAAACCTTAACCCTAAACCCTAAACCCGAAACCCTGAATCCCAAACCTTAACCCTAAAACCTACACCCTAAACCCTTAAACACCAAACCCCAAACCCTAAACCCTAAACCCTAAACTCTAAATCCTAAACCTTAAACCCAAAATCGTAGACCGTAAATGCTAAACTCGAAACCCTAAACCCAAGACCCTAAACATAAAACAATAAACCCTAAACACTAAACCAAAGACCCAAAACCCTAAACGCTAAATCCAAAACCCTAAAAGCTGAACCCTAAACCCTAAACCCTAAACCCCAAACCTTAGACCCTAAACCCTAAACCCTAAACCCTAAACCCTAAACCCTTAAACCCTTAAACCCTAAACCCTAAACCCTAAACCGCAAACCATAACCCTAAACCCTAAACCCTAAACCCTAAACCCTAAACCCTAAACCTTAAACCCTAGAGCCTAACCCTAAACCTTAAGCCCAAAACCCTGAACCCTAAACCCTAAACAACAAACCCTAGCATGTAAAAACCTTAAACCCAAAACCATAAACCCTAAACCCTAAATCCTAAACCCTAAACCCTAAACCCTAAACCCTCAAACTAAATGCTAAACCCTAAGCCCGAAACCTTAAACCCTAAACCCTAAAACGTAAACCTAAAACCTTAAACCCTATACCCCAAACCCTAAACCCTAAACCTTAAGCCCTCAACCCTAAACCCTAAACCCCAAACCCTAAAACCTAACCCTAAACCTTAAAACCTAAACCCTAAACACTCAACCATAAACCCTAAACCCTAAACCCTAAACCATAAACCTTAAACCCCAAAATGGTAAACCATAAATCCTAAACCCTAAACACCAAATCGAAAACACCGAACCCTAAACCCTAGACCCTAACCACTAAACAATAAACCCTAAACCCTAAACTCCAGGCCCTAAAATCCAGACCCTAAACCCAAAATCCTAAACCCTAAACCCTAAATGCTAAGCCCTAAATCCTAAGCCCAAAACCCTAAGCAGTAAACCTTAAACCCTAAACTCTAAGCCCGAAACCCTAAACCCTAAACCTTAAATCCTAAACCCAAAACCCTAAATCCTAAACCCTAAACCCTAAACCCTAATCCTTAAAACCTAAACTCCAAACCCTAAACTCTAAACCCTAAGCCCTAAAACCTAATCCCAAAACCCTAAAATCTAAACCCTAAACCCTACACCTTAAACCTTAAAACCTAAACGGTAAACCCTAAGCTCTAAACCCTAAGCCCTAACCACTAAACCCTAAACCCTAAACCCTGGACCCAAGCCACTAAAACATTAACCTAAACCGTTAACCCTAGACCCTAAATCCTAAATCCAAAACCCTAAACCTTAAACCCTGAACCCTAAGCCCTAAATCCTAAACCCTGAAAACCCTAAATCCTAAACCCTTAAAACCCTAAACCCTAAACCCTTTACCCTAAACCTGAAACCCAAAACCCGAAACGCTTAACCCTAAACACTAAGCCCAAAACCCTAAACCCTAAAACCAAAACTCTAAAACCTAAATACTAAACCCTAAACCCTAACCTTAAACCCTAAACCCTAAACTCTAAATCCAAAACCTTAAAACCTAAATCATAATCCATAAACCCTAAACCGTAAACCCTAAACCCAAAACCCTAAATTCTAAAACCCAAACACTAAACCCTAATTCCTACACCCTAAACACAAAACAATAAACCCAAAACCCAAAACCCTAGACCCTAACCCTAAACCCTAAACCCTAAACCCTAAACCCTAAACCCAAAACCCAAAACCTTGAATCCTAAACCATAAGCCCTAAGCTCTAAACCATAAACCCTTAAACCCTAAATTCTAAAACCCCAAACCCTAAACCCTAAACCCTAAACTCCAAATCCTAACCTTAAACCCTAAACCCTACACCCAAAACCCTAGACCCTAAACACTAAAAAATAAGCCTTACACCCTAAACCCTAGACCCTAAACCCTAAACCCTAAACCCCAAACCCTAAACCCTAAACCCTAGACCCTAAACCCTAAGCCCTAAACACTAAACCCAGAAAACACTAAGCCCTAAACCCTAAACCCTATAACCTAAACTCTAAAACCAAAACCCTAAACCGTAAACCCAAACCAAAAGCCCTAAACCCTAAACTCTAAATCCCAAACCCTAAATCCTAAATTGTAAACCCGAAACCAAAAACCCTAAACCCTAAATCCTTGACCATAAACCCTAAACCCTAAACCCGAAACCCTGAATCGCTAACCCTAAACCCTAAACCCTAAACCCTAAAACCTAAACACTAAACCCTAAAACCTTAAACCCCTAACCCAAAACCCTAAACCCTAAACCCTAATCCCTAAAACCTAAACTTTAAATCCTAAACCATAAACCTCAAACCGTAAACCCAAAATCGTAAACCCTAAACGCTAAACTCGAAACCCTAAACCCTAGACCCTAAAAACTAAAATATAAACCCTAAGCCCTAAACCCAAAACCCAAAACCCTAAACCCTAAATCCTAAACCCTAAAACCTAAACCCTAAACCCTAAACCCTAAACCCCAAACACTAAACCCTAAACCCTAAACCCTAAACCCTAAACCCTAAACGCTTAAACCCTAAATCCTAAACCCAAACCCTAACCCCTAAACCCTAACCCCTAAAACCTAAAACCTAAACCCTAAAGCCTCAACCCTAAACCCTAAGCCAAAACCCTAAACCCAAAACCCAAAACCCAAAACCCTAAACCTTAAACCCTAAACCCTATATCCTAAACCCTAAACCCTAAACCCTCACACGAAACCCTAAATGCTAAGCCCGAAACCTTAAACCCTTAACCCTAAAACCAAAACCCAAAACCCAAAACCCAAAACCCTAAACCCTAAGCCCTAAAACCTAATCCCTAAACGCTAAACCCCAAACCCTAAACCCTAACCCCAAACCCCAAAACTAAACCCTAAACCCTCATACCTAAACCCTAAACCTTAAACTTTAAACCCCAAAGGCAAAACCGTAAACCATAAATCCTAAACCCTAAAGACAAAATCCAAAACCCCAAAACCTAAACCCTAGACCCTAAACACTACACAATAAACCATAAACCCTAAACTTGAGGCCCTAAACGCTAGACCCTAAACCAAAAACCCAAAACCCTAAACCCTGAATCCTAAGCCCTAAATCCTAAGCCCTAAACCCTAAGCACAAAACCCTAAACCCCAAACCCTAAACCATAAACCATAAACCCGAAACCATAAACCAAAAACAAAAATCATAAACCCTAAACTCTAAACCTTAAAATTTAAACTCTAAACCCTAAGCTCTAAACTCTAAGCCCTAAACCTTAAACGCTAAACCCTAAACCCTAAACCCTAAACTTTAAACCCTAAACCCTAGACCTTAAACACTATACAATAAACCCTAAACCGTTACACTAAACCCTAAACCCAAAGCCCGAAACCTTAAACCCCAAACCATAAACCCTAAACCCTAAACCCTAAACCCCAAACCCTAAACCCTAAACCCTAAACCCTAAACCTTAAAACCTAAACTCTAAACCCCAAACTCTAAACCCTAAGCTCTAAACCCTAAGCCCTAAAACCTAAACCCAAAACCCTAAAACCTAAACCCAAAACCGTAGACCTCAAACGTTAAAACCTAAACTCTGAACCCTAAGATCTAAACCTTAAGCCCCAAACCTTAAACCCTAAACCCTAAACCCTGGACCCTAAACACTAAAATATTAACCCTAAATCGTTAACCCTAGACCCTAAATCCTAAAACCTAAACCCTAAACCTTAAACCATATACCCTAAGCCCTAAACCCTAAGCCCTGAAAACCCTAAACCCTTTGCCCTAAATCCTAACGCTAAGCCCAAAACCCAAAACCCGAAACCCTAAACCCTAGACCCCAAACACTAAACCCTAGACCCTGAACACTAAACAATAAACCCTAAACCGTTAACCCTAAACCCTAAACCCTTAAACCCTAAATTCTAAAACCCTAAACCCTAAACCCTAAACCCTAAACTCCAAATCCTAAACCCTAAACCCTAAACCCTAAACCCGAAATTCTAGACCTTAAACACTAAAAAATAAGCCTTACACCCTAAACCCTAGACCCTAAACCCTAAACCCTAAACCCTAAACCCTAGACCCTAAACACTAAACAATAAACCCTAAACCGTTAACCCTAAACCCTAAACCCTTAAACCCTAAATTCTAAAACCCTAAACCCTAAACCCTAAACCCTAAACTCCAAATCCTAAACCCTAAACCCTAAACCCGAAACCCTAAACCCGAAACCTTAGACCCTAAACACTAAAAAATAAGCCTTACACCCTAAACCCTAGACCCTAAACCCTAAACCCCAAACCCTCAATCCTAAACCCTAAACCCTAAACCCTAAACCCTAAACCCTAAACCCTAAACCCTAAGCCCTAAACACTAAACCCAGAAAACACTAAGCCCTAAACCCTAAACCCTAGAACCTAAACTCTAAAACCAAAACCCTAAACCGTAAACCCAAACCAAAAGCCCTAAACCCTAAACTCTAAATCCCAAACCCTAAATCCTAAATTGTAAACCAAAAACCAAAAACCCTTAACCCTTAATCCTTGAACCTAAACCCTAAACCCTAAACCCGAAACCTTGAATTGCTAACCCTAAACCCTAAACCCTAAACCCTAAACCCTTAAACACTAAACCCTAAACCCAAAACCCTAAACCCTAAACCCTAAACCCTAAACCCTAAAACCTAAACTCTAAATCCTAAACCATAAACCTCAAACCGTAAACCCAAAATCGTAAACCCTAAACGCTAAACCCGAAACCCTAAACCCTAGACCCTAAAAACTAAAATATAAACCCTAAACCCTAAACCCAAGACCCAAAACCCAAAACCCTAAATCCTAAACCCTAAAACCTGAACCCTAAACCCTAAACCCCAAACACTAGACCCGAGACCCTAAACCCTAAACCCTAAACCCTAAACATTAAACCCTAAACCCTTAAACCCTAAACCCTAAATCCAAACCCTAAACCCCAAACCCTAACCCCTAAAACCTAAAACCTAAACCCTAAACCCTAAAGCCTAAAGCCTAAACCCTAAGCCAAAACCCTAAACCCAAAACACAAAACCCAAAACCCTAAACCATAAACCCTAGAACGTAAACCCTAAACACTAAACCTTAAACCCTAAACTCTATATCCTAAACCCTAAACCCTAAAACCTAAACCCAAAACCCAAAACCCGAAACCCAAAACCCTAATCCCTAAACCCTAATCCCTAAACGCTAAACCCCAAACCCTAAACCCTAACCCCAAACCCCAAAACTAAACCCTAAACACCCAACCCTAAACCCTAAACCTCAAACCTTAAACCCCAAACGCGAAACCGTAAACCATAAATCCTAAACCCTAAACACAAAATCCAAAACCCCAAACCCTAAACCCTAGACCCTAAACACTAAAGAATAAACCATAAACCCTAAACTCGAGGCCCTAAACTCTATAGCCTCAACCCTAAACCCCAAACCCTAAACCCTAAATCCTAAGCCCTAAATCTTAAGCCCTAAACCCTAAGCACAAAACCCTAAACCCTAAACCCTAAACCCTAAACCATAAACCCGAAACCATAAACCAAAAACAAAAGTTGTAAACCCTAAACTCTAAACCTTAAAATTTAAACTCTAAACCCTAAGCTCTAAACCCTAAGCCCTAAACCTTAAACGCTAAAACCAAAACCCTAAACCCTAAACTTTAAACCCTAAACCCTAGACCTTAAACACTATACAATAAACCCTAAATCGTTACACTAAACCCTAAACCCTAAGCTCGAAACCTTAAACCCCAAACCACAAACCCTAAACCTTAAACCCCAAACCCCAAACCCTGAACCCTAAACCCTAAACCCTAAACCATAAAACCTAAACTCTAAACCCCAAACTCTAAACCCTAAGCCCTAAAACCTAAACCCAAAACCCTAAAACCTAAACCCTAAACCCTAGACCGCAAACGTTAAAACCTAAACTCTGAACCCTAAGATCTAAACCCTAAGCCCCAAACCCTAAAACCTAAACCCAAAACCCTAGACCCTAAACACTAAAATATTAACCCTAAATCGTTAACCCTAGACCCTAAATCCTAAAACCTAAACCCTAAAGCTTAAACCATATACCCTAAGCCCTAAACCCTAAACCCTGAAAACCCTAAACCCTTTGCCCTAAACCCTAACGCTAAGCCCAAAACCCTAAACCCGAAACCCTAAAACCGAAAAACTAAGCCCTAAACCCTAAACCTAAGAACATAAAATCTAAAACCTAAATACTAAACCCTAAACCCTAACCCTAAACCCTAAACCCTAAACTCTAAATCCCCAACCTTAAACCCTAAATCGTAAAACGAAACCGTAAACCCTAAACCCTAAACTCGAAACGCTAAACCCAACGCCCTAAACACTAAACAATAAACCCTAAACCCTAAACACTAAACCCTCATCCCTAAACCCTAAACCTCAAACCTTAAACCCCAAACGCGAAACCGTAAACCATAAATCCTAAACCCTAACAACAAAATCCAAAACCCCAAACCCTAAACCCAAGACCCTAAACACTAAAGAATAAACCATAAACCCTAAACTCAAGGCCCTAAACGCTATAACCTAAACCCAAAACCCAAAACTCTAAACCCTAAATCCTAAGCCCTAAATCTTAAGCCCTAAACCCTAAGCACAAAACCCTAAACCCTAAACCCTAAACCCGAAACCATAAACCAAAAACAAAAATCGTAAACCCTAAACTCCAAACCTTAAAATTTAAACTCTAAACCTTAAGCTCTAAACCCTAAGCCCTAAACCTTAAACGCTAAAACCAAAACCCTAAACCCTAAACTTTAAACCCTAAACCCTAGACCTTAAACACTATACAATAAACCCTAAACCGTTACACTAAACCCTAAACCCTAAGCTAGAAACCTTAAACCCCAAACCACAAACCCTAAACCTTAAACCCCAAACCCCAAACCCTGAACCCTAAACCCTAAACCCTAAACCTTAAAACCTAAACTCTAAACCCCAAACTCTAAACCCTAAGCCCTAAAACCTAAACCCAAAACCCTAAAACCTAAACCCTAAACCCTAGACCGCAAACGTTAAAACCTAAACTCTGAACCCTAAGATCTAAACCCTAAACCCCAAACCCTAAAACCTAAACCCAAAACCCTAGACCCTAAACACTAAAATATTAACCCAAAATCGTTAACCCTAGACCCTAAATCCTAAAACCTAAACCCTAAACCTTAAACCATATACCCTAAGCCCTAAACCCTAAACCCTGAAAACCCTAAACCCTTTGCCCTAAACCCTAACGCTAAGCCCAAAACCCTAAACCCGAAACCCTAAACCCGAAACACTAAGCCCTAAACCCTAAACCTAAGAACATAAAATCTAAAACCTAAATACTAAACCCTAAACCCTAACCCTAACCCTAAACCCTAAACCCTAAACTCTAAATCCCCAACCTTAAACCCTAAATCGTAAATCGAAACCGTAAACCCTAAACCCTATACCCGAAACGCTAAACCCAACGCCCTAAACACTAAATAATAAACCCTAAACCCTAAACACTAGAACCTAAACCCTAAACCCTAAACCCTAAACCCTAAACCCTAAACCCTTAACCCCTAAACCCTAAAACCCAAACCTTAAACCCTTAACCGTAAACTTTAAACCGTAAACCATAAACCCTAAACCCTAAACCCTAAGCCCAAAGCCCTAAACCGTAACCCTAAACCCAAAACCCTAAACCATAAACCCTAAACCCTAAACCCTAAACCTTAAACCTTAGAACATAAACCCTGAAACCTTAAACCTTAAACCCTAAACCATAAATCCTAAACCCTAAACCCTTACACCAAACCCTAAACCCAAAACCCTAAACCGCAAACCCTAAACCCTAAACCTTAAGCCTTAAACCCTAAACAGTAAACCCTGAAAACCCTAAACCCTGAAATCCCTAAACCCGAAACCCTAACTTCAAAGTCTAAACCCTAATCAGAAAACCATAAACCCAAAACCCTAAACCCTAAAGCATACAACCTAGAACAAACCCTGAAACCCTAAACCCTAGACCCTAAACGCTAAAAAATAAACCCTAAACCCTAAACTCCAGGCCCTAAACCCTAAACCCTAAAATAAAAACCCTAAACCCTAAATCCCATGCCCTAAATCCTAAGCCCTAAATCCTAAGCCCTAAACCCTAAACCTTAAACCATAAGCCCTAAAGCCTAAGCACTAAACCCTAAACCCTAAACCCTAAGCCCAAAACCCAAAGCATAAACCCTAAACCCTAAACCCTAAACCCTACCTTAAAACCTAAACTCTAAACCCTAATCTCTAAACCCTAAGCCTAAACCCTAAACCCTAAACCCTAAACCCTAAACCCTAGACCCTAAACACTAAACAATAAACCCTAAACCGTTAACCCTAGACCCTAAATCCTGAAAACCCGAAACCTTAAACCCTAAACCATATACACTAAACCCTAACGCTAAACCCAAAACCCAATACCCTAAACTCTAAGCCCTAAACCCTAAACCCTAGAACGTAAACTCTATAACCTAAACCCAAAACCCTAAACCCTAAACCAAAGCCCTAAAGACTAAACTCAAAATCCCAAACCCTAAACACTAAATCGTAAACCGTAAACCCGAAACCCTAACCCCTAGACCCTAAACACTAAACAATAAACCCTAAACCCAAGACCATAAACCCTAAACCCTAAACCCTAAACACCAAACCCTAAACCCTAAACCCCAAAACCTAAACCCTAAACCCTTAAACCCTAAACCCTAAACCCCAAACCCTAAACCCTTAACTCTAAATCCCAAACACTAAACCCCAAACCGTAAACCCGAAATCGTAAACCCTAAAACGTAAACCCGAAACCCGAAACACTAGACTGTAAACTCTAAACAATAAACCCTAAACCCTAAACCCTGAACCCTACAACCTAAAGCCTAAAGCCTAAACCCTAAACCTTAAACCTTGAACCCTAAAACCTAAAGCCTGAAGCCTAAACCCTAAACCTTAAACCCAAACCGTAAACCCCAAACCCGAAACCGTAAACATTAAACCGTAAACCCTAAACCCTTGAACATAAACTTTAAACCATAAACCCCAAACGATAAACCCTAAACCCTCAATCCTAAACCCTAAACCCTAACACTTACACTAAACCTTAAACCCTTACACTAAACCTTAAACCCTAAACCCTAAACCCTAAACCCTAAACCCGAAACCCTAAACCCCAAAGCCTAAACCCTAAACCCTAAACCCTAACCCTAAACCCTAATCACTCAACCCTAAACCCTTAACCCTAAACCCTAAACCATAAACCTTAAACCCTAAACCCAAAACCCTTAAAATCCTAAACCATGAAATCCCTAAACCCCAAACCCAAACCCTAAACTCTAAACCCTAAATCCGAAACCGTAAACCCAAAACCCCAAACCCTAAAGCCTACACCCTAGAACCTAAAGCATAAACCCAAAACCCTAAACACTAAACCCTAATCCCTAAACCCTAAACTTTAAATCCTATACCCTAAACCCTAAACCCTATCCCCAAACCCCAAACCCCAAACGCAAAATCGTAATCCACAAATCGTAAACCCTAAACACCAAATCCAAAACCCCAAACCCTAAACCCTAGGCCCTAAACACTATACAATAAACCCTAAAGCCTAAACTCTCGGCCCTAAACCCTAAACCCTAAACCTTAAACCCTAAATAATAAACCCTAAACCCTAAACCCCAAACTTAAACCCTAAACTTGAAACCCCGAATCCTAAAGCCTAAAGCCCAAACCCTACAACCTATACCCTAAACCCTACACCTTAAACCCTAAACCTAAAACCCCAAACCCCAAATCCTAAACCCTAAACCCTAAACCTTCACCTTAAACCCTAAACCCTATACCCTAAGGCCTAAACTCTAAACCCTAAACCTTAAACCCCAAACGCTAACCCTTGAACCCCAAACCCTAAACCCCAAACCCAAAACCCTAACCCTAAACCCTAAACCCTAACCCTAAACCCTAAACCCTAAGCACAAAACCCTAAACCTTAAACCATGAACCCTAAACCTCAATCCTTAAACCCTAAACCCTAAACCCTAAAAACCCTAAACTCTGAAAACTCTAAACCCTAAACCGTAATCCTAAACCCTCAACCTAAAACCATAAACACTAAACCCTAATCCCTACAACCTAGTACCTAAACCTTGAACGCTAAACCCCAAACCCTAAACCCGAAATCGTAAACCCTAAACCCTAATCCTTAAACTTTAAATCCTAAACCCTGAACCCTGAACCCTAACCCTAAACATGAAGCAGTAAACCCAAAATTATAAACCCCAAACCCTAAACCCAAGACCCTAAACACTAAACAAAAAACCCAAAACCCTGAACTCTGAGCCCTAAACACTAAACTCTAAACCGTAAACCCTAAACCCTAAACACTAAGCCGTAAATCCAAACCCCTAAACCCTAAACCCTAAGCAGTAAACCCTAAACCCAAGACCTAAACCCTAACGCCTAAACCCTAAACCCTAAACCCTATACCCTAAACCTTAAAACCTCAACCCTAAACCCTAAATCCTAAACCCTAAACCATTAAAACTAACCCTAAACCCCAAATCCTAAACCCTAAACCCTAAACCCTAAACCCCAAACCCAAAACTCAAGACTCTTAACACTAGATAATAAACCATAAACCGTAAACCCTCAACGCTAAACCCTGAGCTCTAAACTCAAATTCCAAAAGCCTAAACCCTAAACCCAAAACCATAAACCCTAAACCCTAAACACTAATCCCTAAACCCTAAACTCTAGATCCTAAACCCTGAACCCTAAATTCTAACCCCAAACCACAAACCATAAACCTGAAATCGTAAACCCTAAATCCTAAACCTTAAACCCTAAATCCTAAACCCCAAACCCTATACCCTAAACCCTTCAGCCCGAAACCCAAAGCACTAAACCCTAAACCCTAAACCCTAAACCCAAACACTAAACCCAAAACCCAAAACCATTCACCCAAAACCCTAAACCCTAAACCCTAAACCCTAAACCTTCAAACCTAAACTCTAAACTATAAGCCCTAAACCCTAAACCCTAAACCCAAAACCCAACACCTTAATCCCTAAACCCAAAACCCTAAAGGCTAAAGCCTAAACCCTAACCCCAAACTCAAAACCCTAAACTCGAAATCCAAAAACCTAAAACCTAAACCTAAAACCCTAGAACCTAAACCCTAAACCCTAAACCCTAAACCTTAAACCCTAAACACTAAACCCCAAACCCTAAATCCCAGACCCTAAACCCCAAACCCTAAACCCCAAACCCTAAATCCTACACCCTAAACCCTAAACCTTAAAACCTAAACCCCAAACCCTAAACCCTAAATCCTAAGGCCTAAATCCTAAACCCTAAACCCTAAACCTTAAACCCTAAGCCCGAAACCCAAAGCACTAAACCCTAAACCCTAAACCCTAAACCTTAAACCCTAAACACTAAACCCTAAACCGTAACCCTAAACCTTAAACCCTAAACCCTAAACTCTAAACCCTAAACCCTAAACCCTAAACTGTAAACCTTAAAACCTAAACCCTAAACCCTAAATCCAATGCCCTAAACACTAAACCCCAATCCTCAACCCTCAATTCTAAACTACAAACCGTAAACCCTAAACCTTAAACGCAAAACCCTAAACCCTAAATCCCGAACCTTAAACCCTAAACCCTAAACGCAAAACCTTAAACCCTAAACCCTAAACACTAAACCCTAAACCCTAACCCAAAACCCTAAACCCTAACATCGAAACCCTAAACCATAAACCCTAAACCCTTAACCCTGGAACCGAAACCCTAAAACCTAAACTCTAAACCCTAAATGTTAAACCCTAAGCCCTAAATCCTAAACTCTAAATACCAAACCCTAAACCCTAAACCCTAATCCCAAAAACTTAAACCCTAGACCCTAAACACTAGACAATAACCCATGTGCCCTAAACCGTAAACCCCAAACCCTAAACCCTAAACCCTAAACCCCAAACTCTAAACTCAAGACCCTATACACGAGAAAATAAACCCTAAATTGTAAAGCGTAAACACTAAAGCCTCAGCCCTAAACCCTAAACCCTAAACCCTAAATCATAACCCCAATCCCTATGCTCCAAGCCCTAAACCCCAAACCCAAAACCCTAAACCCTAACCCTAACCTTGACCCCCTAAACCCTAAAACCTAAAGCCTAAACCCTTAACCCTAAACCCTAAAACCCCAAACCCTTACCCTAAACTCCAAACCCTATCCCCTAAATACAAAACAATAAACCCTATACCCTAAATCGTAAACCATAAACACTAAACCCTAAACCCTAAACCTTAAAACTTAAAATCTAAACCCTAAGCTCAAAACTCTAAACCTTAAACCCTAAACCCAAAACCCTAAACCCTAAACCTTAAAACCTAAACTCTAAACCCTAAATTCTAAACCCTAAGCTCCAAACCCTAAGCCATAAAACCTAAACCGTAAACCCTAAAACCTAAATCCTAAACCCTAGACACTAAACACTAAACAATAAACCCAACCCGTTAACCCAAGATGCCTAAATCCTAAACCCTAAACCTTAAACCCTAAAGCCTAAGCCCTAAACCCTAAATTTTGAAAACCCTAAACCCTAAACCATAAACGCTAAACCCTAACCCTAAACCGTAAACCCGAAACTCTAAACCCTAGACCCTAAACTCTAAACAATAAACCCTAGACCCTAAACCCTAGACCCTAAACACTCAACCCTAAACCCTAAACCCTAAACCCGTAAACCCTAAATGCTAAACCCCAAACCCTAAACCCTAAGTTATAAACCCTAAACCCTACACCCTAAACCCTAAACCTTAAACCTTAACCGTAAACCCTAAACCCTAAACCATCAAACCTAAAGCCTAAACCCTAACACTAAACACTATACCCTAAACCCTAAACACTCAACCCTAAACACTAAATCTTAAACCTTAAACCCAAAACCCAAACCCCTGTAAATCCTAAACCCTGAAATCCCTAAACCCTAAACCCTAACCCTAAACTCTAAACCCTAAATCCGAATCCATAAACCGTAAACCCTAAACCCTAAAGCCTACACCTTAGAACCAAACCATAAAATCAAAACCCTAAACCCTAAACCCAAAACCATAAACCCAAAACTCTAAATCCTAAACCCTGAACCCTAAACCCTAACCCCAAACCCTAAACCCCAAACGCAAAACCGTAAACCATAAATCCTAAACCTTAAACACAAAATCCAAAACCACAAACACTAAACCCTAAACTCTCAACCCTAAACCCAAAACCCAAAACCAAAAACCCTAAACCCTAAACTTTAAAACCTAAACCCTAAACCCTAAGCTCTAGACCCTAAGCCCAAAACGCTAAACCCTAAATCCTAAACCCTAAACCCTAAACCCTAAACCCTAACCTTAAACCCTAAACTCTAAACCCCAAATCCTAAAGCCTAAATCGAAAACCCTAGAACCTAAACCCTAAGCCCTAAACCATAAACCCTAAACCCTAAACCCCAATCCCTAAATCCTAAACACTTACCTTAAACCCCAAACCCTAAACCCTAAAGCCTAAACACCAAACCCTAAAGCCTAAACCCCAAACCCTAAGCCCTAAACCCTAAACCCTAACCCTAAACCCTAAACCCGAAACCCTAAACCCTAATCCTAAACCCTAAACCCTAACCCTAAACCCTAAATCCTAAACCCTAAACCTTAACCCTAAACCCTAAACCCTGAAAACTCAAAACCCTAAACCATAATCCTAAACCCTCAACACGAAATCCTAAAGTCTAAACCATAAACCCTAAACCCTAATCCCCACAACCAAGTACCTAAACCCTAAACCCTAAACCCCAAACCCTAAGCCCTAAATCGTAAACCCTAAACCCTAAACCCTAAATTTTAAATCCAAAAGCCTGAACCCTGAACCCTAAACCCTAAATCGTAAAACCTAAACGTGAAATCGTAAACCCAAAATTATAAACCCTAAACCCTAAATCCTAAACCCCAAACTATAAACCCTAGAACCTAAACACTAAACAAAAAACCCTAAACCTTGAACTCCAAACCCTAAACACTAAGCCCTAAATCCTAAACCCTAAACCCTAAACCCTAAACCCAAAGCCCTAAACCCTAATCAGTAAACCCTAAACCCAAAACCCTAAACCCAAGTCGCTAAACCCTAAACCGTAAACCCTAAACACTAAACCCTAAACCCTAAACCTTAAAACCTAAACCTAAAACCCTAAATCCCAAACACTAAAAACTAAACACAAACCTTGAACCCGAATCCTAAACCCTAAACCCTAAACCCGAAACCATAAACATCAAACCCAAAACTCAAGACCCTAAACCCTGAGCCCTAAACTCTGATTCCTAAAGCCAAAGCCCTAAACCATAAACCCTAAAATCTAAACCCTAAAGCCTAGTCCGTAGAACCAAAAACCTAAACCCAAATCCCTAAACCCTGAACACTAAACCCTAAACCCTAATCCCTAAACCCTAAACTCTTGATCCTAAATCCTAAACCCTAAACCCTAACCCCAAACCCAAAACCCCAAACCCAAAACCGTAAACCCTAAATCCTAAATCCCAAACCCTAAACCCTAGAACCAAAACACTAAACAAAAAATCCTAAATACTAAACTTCAGGCCCTAAACCCAAAACCCTAAACCGAAAGCCCTAAACCCTAAAAAGTAAACCCTAAGCTCTAAATCCTAAGCCTTAAATCTTAAACCCTATAACCTAAACCCTAAACTCTAGGCCCGAAACACAAAGCACTAAACCCTTAACCCTAAACCCTAAACCCAAACCCTAAACCCTAAACCCTAAACCCTAAACCCTAAACCCTAAACCCTAAACCCTAAACCTTAAACCCTAAAGTTTAAAACCTAAACCCTAAACCCTAAGCCTTAAACCCTCAACCCTAAACCCTAAACCCTAAACCCTAACCCTAAACCCCTAACCCTAAACTCGAAATCCTAAACTCTAAA
The DNA here is from genome assembly GCF_029873635.1 of Malania oleifera. NCBI lineage: Eukaryota > Viridiplantae > Streptophyta > Magnoliopsida > Santalales > Ximeniaceae > Malania > Malania oleifera. Next base: position 30,910 of record NW_026651857.1, on the reverse strand, counting down.
CCCCAAACCCTAAATTCTAAACGATAAACCCTAAACCTTAAACCTTAAACCCTAAACCCTAAATCTTATACCTTAAATACTAAACACTAATCCTAAACCCTAAATCCTGATCCCTGAACCCAAAACCCAACACCCTAAACACAAAACCCTAAACCCCAAACTGTAACCCTAAACCCTAAACCCAAAACCATAAACCTTAAAACTTAAAACTTAAACCCTAAACCCTAAAACCTATATCCTAAACACTAAACACTAATCCTAAACCCTAAATTCCAAACTACAAACCTTAAACCCTAAACCCTAAACCCTAAACCCAAAACCCTAAACCCTAACCTCGAAACCCTAAACCATAAACGCTAAACCCTAAACCCTTAACCCTAGAACCTAAACCCTAAAACCTAAACCCTCAACCCTAAATGTTCAACCCTAAACCCTAAACCCTGCACTCTAAATCCCAAACCCTAAACCGTAAACCCTAACCCTAAACCCTAAACCCTAAACCCTAATCCCGAAAACTTAAAACCTAGACCGTAAACACTAGACAATAAACCTTATACCCGAAACCGTAGATCCTAAACCCTAAACCCTAAATCCTAAACCTTAAACACTAGACACTAATCCCAAGCCCTAAATCCTAAACCCCAAACCTCAATCCCTAAACCCTAGACCCTAAACCCTAAGCCCTAAATGCTAAACCCCAAACCCTACACTCAAGACCCTAAACACAAGACAATAAACCCTAAACCCAAAAGCCTAAGCCCTCAACAGTAAAACCTAAACCCTAAACCCTAAATCATTACCCCAATCCATATGCTCTAAGTCCTAACCCCTAAACCGTAACCCTAAAACCTAAACCCTAAACACTAACCCAATACCCTAACCCCAAACCACGAAACCCTAAACCCTAAACCCTTAACCCCAAAGCCAAAATCATCAAACCCAAACACTAAACCTTAAATCTTAAACCCTAAACCCTAAACCCTAAACTCTAAATTCCAAACCCTAAAACCTAAACCCTAACCCTAAACCCCAAAACCTAGGCCCTAAATACTAAACATTAAACCCTATACCCTAAACCCTAAATCGTAAACACAAAACCCTAAACCCTAAACCTTAAACCCTAAACCCTAAAGCCGGAAAACCCTAAACCCTAACGCTAAACCCAAAACCCAAAACCCGAAACCCTAAACCCTCAACCCTAGGCCATAAACCCTAAACCCTAGGCCATAAACCCAAAACCCTCAAACCAAAACTCCAAACCCTAAATTCAAAGCCTAAATCTTAACCCTAAACCATAAACCCTAAACCCTAAACCATAAACCCCATACCCTAAACCCTAAACTCTAGACCCTAAACCCTAAACCATAAACCCTAAACCCCAAACCCTAAACTCTAAACCCAAAACCCAAAACCATAAACCCTAAACCCAAAACCCTTAAACCCTAAACCCTAAACACTAAACCCTAAACTCTAAACTGTAACCCCAAACCCTAAACCCTAAACTCGAAGCCCTAAACACCAAATCCTAAACCGTAAACCCTTGGACCTAAACCCTAAACCCAAAACCCTAAACCCTAATTGCTAAAACCTTCAACCCTAAACCATAAACCCTTACCCCAAACCCTAATCCCTAAGCCTGAAACCTTCAACCCTAAACCTTAAACCCTAAAACCAAAAATCACAAACCCAAAACCCTAAAGCCTAAACCATAAACCCTAAGCCCTAAACCATAAACCCTAAACCCTAACCCTAAACCCTAAACCCAAAACCCTAAATCCTAACAGTAAAGCCAAAACCCTAAACCCTAAACATTGAACCCTAAACCCAAAAACTTAAACTTTAAACCATAAACCCTAAACATTTAAAACCTTAAACCCAGAAAACCCTAAACAGTAAACGCAAAGTCGAAACCCTAAACCCTAAACCCCAAACCCTAAACCCCAAACTCTAGACCCTAAACCCTAAATCCTAAACCCTAAACCCCAAACCCTAAACTCTAAACCCAAAACCCAAAACACTAAACCCTTAAACCCTTAATCCTAAACCCTAAACCCTAAACCCTAAACCCTAAACTTAAAACTGTAATCCTAAACCCTAAACCCTAAATTTGAAGCCCTAAACACTAAACCTTAAACCATAAACCTTTGAACGTAAACCCTAAACCCTAAACCCTAATTGCTAAAATCGAAAGCCTAAACCATAAACCCTTACCCTAAACCCTAACCCCTAAGCTCGAAACCTTCAACCCTGAACTGTAAATCGTAAACCCAAAACTACAAACCCGAAACCCTAAAGCCTAAACCATAAACCCTAAGCCCTAAACCATAAAACCTAAACCCTAACCCTAAACCCTAAACCCTAAACCCTAAATCCTAACCGTAAAGCCAAAACCCTAAACCCTAAACCCTACACCCTAAACATTGAACCCTAAACCCAAAAACTTAAACTTTAAAGCATAAACCCTAAACCCATAAAACCTTAAACCCAGAAAACCCTAAACAGTAAACGCAAAGCCGAAACCCTAAACCCTAAACACGAAACCATAAACCCTAAACCCCAATCCGTAATCCCTAAACTCTAAATCCTAAACACTGAACCCTAAACCCTAACCCTAAACCAACAACCTTAAACCCTAAACCCTAAATCCTAAACCCCAATCACTAAACACCAAACAATAAACACTAAACAACAAACTCTAAACTACAAACCCTAGGCCCAAAACCCTAAACGCTAAACCCAAAGCCCTAAGCCCTAAACCATAAACCCTAAGCACTAAACCCTAAGCCCTAAATCCTAAACCCCAAATCCTAAACCTTAAACCCAAAACCCTAAACCCTAACCCTAAACACTAAAACTTTAAAACCTAAATCCTAAACCCTAAACCCTAAACCCTGAAAACAATAAACCCTAAACCGTAAACCTTAAACCCTGAACTCTAAATCGTAAAACCTAAACCCTAAACCCTAAATCCTAAACCGAAAACCCTAAATCCTAAACCCCAAACCTTAATCCCAAAACCCTAAACCCTAAACCCCAACCCCAAAACTCAACACCCTAAACACAAAACACAAAACCCTAATTCGTAAACCGTAAACCGTAAACCCTAAAACCTAAACCATAAACCCAAAACCAAGAATCCTATATCGTAACCCCAATCCCTAAGCTCTAAGCCCTAAACCCTAAACCCTAACCCTAAACCCTAAACCATAAACCCTAAAATCTAATGCTAAACCCAAAACAAAAAACCCTCAACCCTCATCCCTAACCCCTAAACCTTAAACCCTACAACCTAAACTCTAAACCATAAATCCAAACCCTAAACCTTAACCCTAAACCCTAAACCATAAACCCTAAATCCTAAAACCTTAAACCCTAAACACTAAATCCTAAACCCTAAACCCTAAAACCTAAACCATAAACTTTAAACACTAAACCCTGAACGCAAACCCTAAACCCTACACCCTAAACCCGAAACCGTAAACCCTAAACCCTAATACCTCCACCACAGAACCTAAACCCTAAACCCTAAACCCTAAACCCTAATCCGAAAACACTAAACTCTAAATCCTAAACCTTGAACCCTCAACCATAACCCTAAACCCTAAACCCTAAATCCTAAACCTTAAATCCTAAATCCTAAACCCTAAACCCTAAATCCTAAACCTCAATCCCTAAACCCTAGACCGTAAACACAAAAAAATAAACATTAAATCATAAACCCCAGGCCCCAAACCCGAAACCCTAAACCCAAAGCCCTAAACCCTTAACACTAAACCCTAAACCCTAAGCACTAAACCCTAAGCCCTAAACCGTAAACCATAAGCCCTAAACCCTAAAACCCTAAAACCTCAACCCTAAACCCTCAACCTTGAAAATCGGAGACCCTAAACCGCAAACCTTAAACCGTAAACCTTAAACCCTAAACTCTAAATCCTATACCCTAAACCCTAAACACTAAACCCTAACCCCTAGAACCTATGCCCTAAACCTATACCCTAAACCCTAAAGCCTAAACTCTAAATTCTAAACCATAAACCCTAAACCCTAACCTCAAATCGTAAACAATAATCCTGAAACCGTAAACACTAAACCCTAAACCCTAAACCCTAAACCCTAAATCCTAGACCCTAAACCCTAAACCCTAAACCCAAAACCCAAAACCCAAAACCCTAAACCCAAAACCCTAAACACTAAACCCTAAACCCTAAACACTAAACCCAAAACCCAAAACCCAAAACTATTAAACCCTAAACCCTGGACCCTGGACCCTAAACCCTAAACCCTAAACCCTCAACCCTAAACCCTAAATCTTAAGTCCTAAATCCTAAACCCTAAACCCTAAGCACTAAACCCTAAACCCTAAAACCTAAACCCTAAACACTAAACCCAAAACCCCAAACCCTAAACCCTGGACCCTAAACCCTAAACCTTAAACCCTCAACCCTAAACCCTAAATCCTAAGGCCAAAATCCTAAACCCTAAACTCTAAGCCCTAAACCATAAGCACTAAACCCTAAACCCTGAACCCTAAACCCTAAACCCTAAACCTTGAACCCTAATCCCTAAGGACCCCAAACCTTAAACCCTAAATCCAAACCCTAAACCATAAACCCAAAACCCGAAACCGTAAACCCTAAACCTAAACCCTAAACACTAGAACCTAGACTCTAAAACCTAAAGTCTAATTCCAAAACCCAAAACCCTAAACCCTTACCCCAAACCCTAAACGCTAAACCCAAAATCGTAAACCCATAACGCTAAACCCTGAACCCTAAATCCTAAACCCTAAATACTAGACGCTAAACACTAAAAAAATTATCCCTAAATCGTAAACCCTCGACCCTAACCCTAAACCCTAAACCTGAAACCCCAAACCCAAAACCGTAACCCTAAACCCTAACCCTAAACCCTAAACCCTAAAAATCGTAAACCCAAAACCCAAAATCCTAAATCCTAAGCCTTAAACCCGAAAACCTAAACCCTAATGCCTAAACACGAAAGCCTAAACACTAAACCCTAAAAGTAAAACACCAAACCCTAAACCTAAAACCATAAATCCTGAAACCCTAAACCCTAAACCCTTAACCCTAAACTTTAAACCCTAAATCCTAAGACCTAAACCCAAAACCCTAAACCCAAAACCCAAAACCCTAAAACCCCGAAACCTAAACCCTAAGCCCTAAACCCTAAACCCTGAAAACTCTAAACCCTAACTGTAAACCTTGAACCCTAACCCTAAACCCTAAACCCTAAACCCTAAACTCTATGACCAAAACCTTATAACCTAAACCCAAAATCCTAAATCCCAAACACTATATCCTAAACCGTAAACCGTTAACCCTAACGCCAAAACCTAAACCATAATCTCGACACTGTAAACCCTAAACCCTAAAACCTAAACACTAAACCCGAGACCTTAAAGACTAAATAATAAACCCTAAACCCTAAACCATAGACCCTAAACGCTAAATCCTAAACCCTAATCTTTAAACCATAAACCCTAAACCCTGAGAACCCTAAACCATAAACCCTAAACCCAAACCCAAAACCCAAAACCCAAAACCCTAAAACCTAAACACTAAACCCGAAACCGTAAACCCTAAACTCTAAACCTAAACCCTAAACCCTAAAACCTAGACCCTAAAACCTAAACCCAAAACCAAAAACCCAAAACCCAAAACTTTAAAACCTAAACCTGAAATCGTAAACCCATAACGCTAAACCCTATACCCTAAATCCTAACCCCTAAACCCTAGACGCTAAACAATAAACAATAAACCCCAAACCCTCGACCCTAAACCCTAAACCCTAAACCCTAACACCTAGATCCTAAAACCTAAACCCTAAACCTAAAACCCTAAACCCTAAACTCTAAATCCTAAACCCTAAACCCTAATCCCTAAACCCTAACCGCAAACCCTAAACCCTAAACCTGAAATCGTAAACCCATAACGCTAAACCCTAAGCCCTAAATCGTAAACCCTAAATCCTAGATGCTAAACGCTAAACAACAAACCCTGAACCTTAAACCCTCGACCCTAAACCCTAAACCCTAACCCTAAACCCTACCCCTAAACCCTAAAAACCATATACCCTAAATCCTAAATCCTAAAGCCTAAGCCATAAACCCGAAAACCTAAACCCTAAAAGACTAAACACTAAAACCTAAACCCTAAACCCTAAAACCAAAACACCAAACCCTGAACCTTAAACCATAAACCCTAAAACCCTAAACCATACACCATAAACCCTCTACCCTAAACTCTAAACCCTAAACCCTAAAACCTAAACCTTAAACCCTAAACCCTAAACACTATACCCTAATCCCAAAACACTAAACCCTAACCCTATACCCCCCCTAACCCTAAACCCTAGACCCTAGACCCAAAAGAAAAAACATAACACCCAAAACCCTAAGCCATGGAGCCTAATCCCTAAATCGTAAACCCTAAACCCCAAACCCTAACCCTAAACACTAAACCCTAAACCGCAAACCCAAAACCCAAAACCCAAAACCCAAAGCCCTAAACCGTAAACCCTAAACCATAAACCCTAAGCACTAAACCCTAAGCCCTAAATCCTAAACCCTAAATCAAAAACCCTAAACCCTAAACCCTAAACCCAAAACCCTAAGCGCTGAACCCTAAAACCTTAAAACCTAAACCCTAAACCTAAACCCTGAAAACCGTAAACCTTAAACCCTAAACTTTAAACCCTAAACTCTAAATCCTAAACCCTAAACCCAAAACCCTAAACCTTAAACACTAACCCAAGAACCTAAACCCTAAACCCTATACCCTAAACCCGAAACCGTAAATCCTAAACACCTAACCTTAATCCCAAAACCCTAAACCCTAAAGCCTAAGCCTCAACCTCAAAACTCAAGACACTAAACACTAAACCCAAAACCCTAAACTGTAAACTCTAAACCCTAAACCCTAAAACCCTAAGCACTAAACCCTAAGCCCTAAATCCTAAACCCTAAATCAAAAACCCTAAACCCTAAACCCTAAACCTTAAACCCTAAACCCTAAACCCTAAGCCCTGAACCCTAAAACCTTAAAACCTAAACCCTGAAAACCCTAAACCGTAAACCTTAAACCCTAAACCTTAAACCCTAAACTCAAAATCCTAAACCCTAAACCCTAAACCTTAAACACTAAACCCAAGAACCTAAACCCTACACACTATACCCTAAACCCAAAACCATAAATCCTAAACACTTAACCTCAATCCCAAAACCCTAAACCCTAAACCCTAAGCACCAACCCCAAAACTCAAGACCCTAAACACTAAACCCAAAACCCTAAACCGTAAACTCTAAACCCTAAACCCTAAAACCTACACCGTAAACCCTAAACCGTAAATCCTACATCGTAACCCCAATTCCTAAGCTCTAAGCATTAACCCTAAACCCTAAACCCTAACTCTAAACCCTAAACCATAAACCTTAAACACTAATGCTAAACCCAACACCCAAAACCCTCAACCCCAAACCCTCAACCCTAACACTTAAACCATAAACCCTAGAACCTAAACTTTAAATCCTAAATCCAAACCCTAAGCCTTAACCCTAAACCCTAAACCCTAAACTATAAATCCTAAAACCTTAAACCCTACACTCTAAATCCTAAACGCTAAACCGTAAACCCTAAATCATAAACCTTAAACCCTAAACCCTAAACCCTTGAAACCTTCAACCCTGAAAACCCAAAACCCTAAACACAAACCCTACACCCTAAACCCTAAATCTGAAACCATAAATCCTAAACCCTAAACCCTAAACCCTAATACCTTCACCCTAGAACCTAAACACTAAACCCAAAACCCTAAACCCTAAACCCTAAAACCTAATCCCTAAACCCTAAACTCGAAATCCTAAACCCTGAACACTAAAACCTAACCTTAAACCCTAAACCCTAAACCTTAAACCCTAAATCCTAAACCCTAAACCCTAAATCCTAAACCCTAAACCCTAAACCCAAAATCCAAAACCTTAAACCCTAAACCATAAACCCTAAAACCTAAAACCTAAACCCTAAAACCAAAAAACCTAAACCCAAAACCCTAAACCCTAAACCCTAAACCCTAAACACTAAACCCTAAACTTTAAACCCTAAACACTAAATCCTAGAGCATAAACCCTAACCCTTATTCCCTAAACCCTAAACCCTTAACCCTAAGCCCTAAACCCCAATCCTAAGCACTAAACCCTGAACCCTAAATCCAAAACATTAAACCCTAAACCATCAACCCTAAACCTAAACCTAAACCCTAAAACCTAAAAACCTAAACCCTAAAACCTAAAACCTAAAACCCTAAACCCTAAACACTAAACCCTAAACCTTAAACCCTAAACACTAAACCCTATACTCTAACCCAAAACCCAAAACCCTAAACCCTAAACCCTAGCCTTAAACCCTAAAACCTAAACCCTAGACCCAAAAAACCTGAAATCCTAAACCCTAAACCCGAAAACCTAAACCCCTAAACCCTAAGCCCTAAAACCTAAAACCTAAACCCCAAACCATAAACACTAAAACCTAAAAATCTAAAGCCCAAACCCTAAATCCTATACCCTAAACCCAAAACACTCAATCCCAAACCATAAACCCTAACCCTTATTCCCTAAACCCTAAACCCTAAACCCTATAACCCTAAACCCAAACCCAAAACCCTAAACCCTAAACCCTAAACCCTAACCCCTAAACACTAAACCCTAAACCCTAACGCTAAACCCTAAACCCTAAACCACAAACCCTAAACCCTAAACCCTAGACCCTAAAAACCCTAAACCCTAAACCCCAAATACTAAACACCAAACCCTAAACCCTAAACCCGAAAACTTATGCCCCTAAACCCTAAACCCTGAACCATAAACACTTAAACCGAAACACCTAAACCCTAAACCCAAAACCCTAAACCCTAAATCCTAAAACCTAAACCCTAAACCCTAAACCCTAACCCTTATTCCCTAAACCCTAAACCCTAAACCCTAAACCCAAACCCGAAGCCCTAAACCCTAAACCCTAAACCCTAAATCCAAAACCTTAAACCCTAAACCATAAACCCTAAAACCTAAAACCTAAAACCTAAAAAAAAAAACCTAAACCCTAAACCCTAAACCCTAAACACTAAACCCTAAACTTTAAACCCTAAACACTAAACCCTATACCATAAACCCTAACCCTTATTCCCTAACCCTAAACCCTAAACCCCAATCCTAAGCCCTCAACCCTAAATCCAAAACATTAAACCCTAAACCATCAACCCTAAACCCTCAAACCTAAACCCTAAAACCTAAAAACCTAAACCCAAAACCCTAAACCCTAAACCCTAAACACTAAACCCTAAACCTTAAACCCTGAACACTAAACCCTATACTCTAACCCAAAACCCAAAACCCTAAACCCTAAACCCTAACCCTAAACCCTAAAACCTAAACCCTAGACCCTAAAAACCCGAAATCCTAAACCCTAAACCCGAAAACCTAAACCCTAAACCCTAAGCCCTAAAACCTAAAACCTAAACCCTAAACCATAAACACTAAAACCTAAAAAACCCTAAACCCTAAACCCTATACCCTAAACCCTAAACACTAAATCCCAAACCCTAAACCCTAACCCTTATTCCCTAAACCCTAAACCCTAAACCCTAAACCCAAACCCTGAGCCCTAAACCCTAAACCCTAAACCCTAAATCCAAAACCTTAAACCCTAAACCATAAACCCTAAATCCTAAAACCTAAACCCTAAAACCAAAAAACCTAAACCCAAAACCCAAAACCCTAAACCCTAAACCCTAAACACTAAACCCCAAAACTTAAACCCTAAACACCAAACCCTAAACCATAAACCCTAACCGTTATTCCCTAAACTCTAAACCCTAAACCCTAAACCCCAACCCTAAGCTCTAAACCCTAAACCCTAAATCCAAAACCCTAAACCTTAAACCCAAAACCCTAAACCCAAAACCCTAAAACCTAAATCCTAAAACCTCAAAACCTAGACCCAAAACCCTAAACCCTAAACCCTAAACACTAAACCCTAAACCTTAAACCCTAAACACTAAACCCTAGACCCTAAAAATCCTAAACCCTAAACCCTAAAACCTAAAACCTAAACACCTAAAACCTAAACCCTAAACCCTAAACCCAAACCCCAAAACACTAAACCCTAAACCCTAACCCTAAACCCTAAACCCTAAACCCTAGACCCTAAAAACCCTAAACACTAAATCCTAAACCCTAAACCCAAACCCTAACCCCAAACCCTAAACAAAAAACGCTAAACCCTAAACCCAAAACCCTCAAACGCTAAACCCCAAACCCTACACTCTAACCCTTAAACCCTAAGCCCTAAACCCTAAACCCTAAACACTAAACCCTAAACCTAAAACCCTCAACCCTAGGTACTAAACACTAAACCCTAAACCCTAAACCTTAAATCCAAAACCTTAAAACCTAAACCCTAAACCGAAAAATCTAAACCTTAAACCGAAAACCCTAAAAGCTAAACCAAACACCTAAACCCAAAACCCTAAACCCTAAACACAAAATCCTAAATAGTAAACTTTAAAAGCTAAACCCTACAACCTAAATACCTAAAGCCTAAACCATAAAACCTAAACCCTAAACCACAGACCCTAAACCATAAACTCTGACCCTAAACCCCAAACCCTAAACCCTAAACCCTAAACCCTAGACACTAAAAACTCGAAACCCTAAACCCTAAGGCATAAACCCAAAACCCTATAACCTGAAACCCTAAACCCTAAAATCCAACCCCTAAACCCTAAGCCCATAAACCTTAACCCTAAACCAAGAACCCTAAACCCTAAACCCTAGAACCTAAACCCTAAACCCTAGACCCTAAAAAACCTAAACCCTAAACCCAAACCCTAGGCCCAAACCCTAAACCCTAAACCAAAAATGCTAAACCCTAAACCCTCTAACCCTAAACCCTTAACCCTAAAACCGAAAAACAAAAACCCTAAACCCTAGGCTCAAAACCCTAAACCTTAGCACTAAACCGTAAACCTTAAAACTCAAAACCCAAAGCCCTAGACCCTAACCCCTAACCCTTAAACCCAAAACACAAAACCCTAAACCCTAAACCCTAAACCCTAACCCAAAACTTTAAACCCTAAACCCGAAATCCTAAACTCTAAACCCTTAAGACTAAACCCTAAACCTTAAACCCTAAACCCTAAACCCTAAACCTTAAACCCTAAACCCAAAACCCAAAACCCAAAACCCTAAACCCAAAACCCTAAACCGCAAAACCCTAAACCCGAAATCCAAAACCATAAACCTTAAACCCCAAACCCTAAACCCCATTCCCTAAACCCTAAAACCTAAACCCTAAACCCTAAACCTTAAAGCCTAAACGCTAAAACCTAAACACTAAACCCTAAACCCTAACGTTAAACCCTAAACCCTAAACCCAAAACTCTAAATCCTAAATACTAAACCCTACACCATAAATCCTAAACCTTAAACCCTAAACCCTAAACCCCAAATCATAAACCCGAAAACCTAAACACCTAAACCCTAAACACTAAATCCTAAACCCTAAACCCTAAAACCTAAACCCTAAACCCTAAAACCAAAATGCTAAACTCTAAACCCTAAACCTTAAACCCTAAAACCTAAACCCTAAAACCTAAACACTTAAACCCTAAACCCTAAACCCTAAACCCTAATCCCTAAATACTAAACCCTAAACCCTAAACCCTAAAAACAAAACCCTACACCCTAACCCTAAACCGTAAACTATAAACCCTAAACCCTAAACCCAAAACCCCAAACCCTAAACCCTAAAACCTAATACCAAAACCTTAAGCCATAAACCATAAACTCGAAGCCCTAAAACCTAAACCCTATAACTCTAAACCCTAAACCCGAAATCCTTAAACCAAAACCCTAAACCCTAAACACTAAACATAAAACCCAAATGCTAAACCCTAAACCCTAAACAATAAACCCTAAACCCAAAACCCTAGACCCAAAAAACCCTAAACCCTAAACACTAAACCCTAAATACCAAACACTAAACCCTAAACCCTAAATCCTAGACCCTAAAAGCCCGAAACCCTAAACCTTAAACCCGAAAACTTAAACCCCTAAACCCTAAACCCTAAAACCTAAACCCTAAACCCTAAACCATAAACACTAAAACCTCAATTCCCTAAACCCTAAACCCTAAACCCTAAACCCCAGCCCAAAGCCCTAAACCCCAAACCCTAAATCCAAAACCTTAAACCCTAAACCATAAACCCTAAACCCTAAAACCTAAACCCCAAAACCAAAAAACCTAAACCCTAAACCCTAAACCCTAAACCCTAAACACTAAACCCTAAACCTTCAACCCTAAACACTAAACCCTATACCCTAACCCAAAACCGTAAACCCTAAGGCTTAAAAGCTAAACCATAAAACCTAAACACCTAAAACCTAAACCATAAAACCTAAACCATAAACCCCAAACCTAAACCCTAAACCCTAAACCCTAAACCCTAAACCCTAAACCCTAAACCTTAAACCCTAGACCCTAAAAAGCCGAAGCCCTAAACCCTATGCCACAAACCCAAAACCCTAAACCCTAAACCCTATAACTTGAAACCCTAAACCCTAAACTCTAACCCCCAAACCTTAAACCCTAAAACCTTAACCCCAAACCCAAGACCCTAGACCCTAAACCTAAAAACCTAGACCTTAAAAACCCTAAACACTAAACCCAAACCTATTTCCAAACGCTAAACCCTAAACCCTCTAACCTTAAATCCCAAACCATAAAACCCAAAAACGAAAACCCTAAAGCCTAGGCTCTAAACCCTAAACCTAAGCAATAAACCGCAAACCTTAAAACCCAAAACCCAAAGCCCTAGACCCTAAACGCTTACCCTTAAACCCTAAACACAAAACCCTAAACCCTAAACCCTAAACCTGAAACCCCAGGGCATAAAAACCCCAAACCCTAAACCCTAAACCCTAACCCCAAACCCTAAACCCTAAACCCCAAACCCTAAACTCTAAACCAGGAACACTAAACCCAAAACCCTAAACCCCAGACCCTAAACCCTAAACCCTACACCCTAAACCCTAACCCTTAAACCTTAAACCCTAAACCCTAAAACCTAAACAAAAAACGCTAAACCCTAAACCCTAATACCCTAAACCCTAAACCTTAAATCCTAAACACTAAACCCTACACCCTAAATCTTAAACCCTAAACCCTAAGCCCAAAACCCTAAAGCCGAAAACCGAAACCCCTACACCCTAAACCAAAATCCTAGACCACAAACCCAAAAACCTAAACGCTAAAACCTAAACACCAAAACCCTAAACCATAAACCCTAAACCCTAAACCTTATACACTAAACCCCAAACCCTAAACACTAACCCTTAAACCTTAAAGACTAGACCCTAAACCCTAAAACTTAAACCCTAACCCTACCCTAAACCCTAACCCCTAAACCGTAAACCCAAACCCTAACCCCAAACCCTAAACCCTAAACCCAAAACCCTAAACCCTAAACCCAAAACCCAAAACCCTAAACCATAACCCTTAAACCCAAAGCCCTAAACCCTAAATCTAAACCCTAAACCCTAAATACTAAACACTAAAGCCTGAACCCAAAACCCTAAACCCTAAACCCTAAACCCCAAAGCCCAAAACCTTAAACCCTAAACCCGAAATCCAAAACCCTAAACCCTAAATCCTAAACCTTAAACCCTAAACGCCAAACCTCGAAACCAAAACCCTAAACCCTAAACCCTAAACCCAAAATGCAAAACCCTAAACACTAAACCCTAAACCGTAACGGTAAACCATAAACCCTAAACCATAAACCCTAAACCCCAAAACCTTGGCCCTAAAAACCCTAAACCCTAAACCCCAAACCCTAAATCCAAAACACTAGACCCTACACATTAAATCCTAAAGCTTAAACCCTAAACCTTAAACCCTAAATTCTAAACCCTAAACCCTAAAACCTAAACCCAAAACCGTAAAACCTAAACCCTAAAACCTAAACACCCAAACCCTAAACCCTAAACCCAATACCCTAAACCCTAAACACTAAACCCTAAACCCTAACACTTATTCCCTAAACACAAAACCCTAAACCCTAAACCCAAAACCCTAAACACTAAACCCTAAACCCTAACCCTACCCTAAACCCTAACCCCTAAACCGTAACCCCAAACCCTAACCCCAAACCCTAAACCCTAAACCCGAAACCCTAAACCCGAAACCAAAAATCCTAAACCCTATAAACCTAAACCCAAAACCCAAAATCCTAAACCATAACCCCTAAACCCTAAGCCCTAAACACTAAATCTAAACCCAAAACCCTAAACCCTAAACCCTAAATACTAAACACTAAAGCCTGACCCAAAACCATAAACCCTAAACCCCAAAGCCCAAAACCCTAAACCCTAAACCCGAAATCCAAAACCCTACACCCTAAATCCTAAACCTTAAACCCTAAACGCTAAACCTCGAAACCGAAACCCTAAACCCTAAACCCTAAACCCTAAACCCAAAATGCAAAACCCTAAACACTAAACCCTAAACCGTAACGACAAACCCTAAACCCTAAACCATAAACCCTAAAACCTAAAACCTTGACCTTAAAAACCCTAAACCCTAAAACCAAAACAGTAAACCCTACACTTTAAATCCTAAACCGTAAACCCTAAACACTAAACCCTGAATCCTAAACCCTAAACCCTAAAACCTAAACCCTAAACCCTAAAACCTAAACCCTAAAACCTAAACACCTAAACCCTAAACCCTAAACCCAATACCCCAAACCCTAAACCCTAAACACTAAACCCTAAACGCTAACACTTATTCCCTAAACACTAAACCCTAAACCCTAAACCCTAAACCTTAGCACTAAACCGCAAACCTTAAAACCCAAAACCCAAAGCCCTAGACCCTAAACACTTACCCTTAAACCCTAAACACAAAACCCTAAACCCTAAACACTAAACCCGAAAGCCCAGGCCCTAAAAACCCTAAACCCTAAACCCCGACCCCAAACACTAAACCCTAAACCCGAAACCCTAAACTCTAAACCATGAACACTAAACCCAAAACCCTAAACCCTAAACCCTAAACCCTAAACCCTAAACCCTAAACCCTAAACCCTAAAACCTACACTCAAAACCCTAAACCCTAAACCCTAATACCCTAAACCCTAAACCTTAAATCCTAAACACTAAACCCTATACCCTAAATCCTAAACCCTGAACCCTAAGCCCAAAACCCTAAAGCCGAAAACCGAAACCCCAACACCGAAAACTCAAAATCCCAGACCCGAAACCCTAAAACCTAAATGCTAAAACATAACACCTAAACCCTAAACCATAAACCCTAAATGTCAAACCCTAAACACTAGACCCTAAACCCTAAAACCTAAACCCTAACCCTACCCTAAACCCTAACCCCTAAACCGTAAACCCAAACCCTAACCCCAAACCCTAAACCCTAAACCCGAAACCCTAAACCCTAAACCCAAAACCCAAAGCCCTAAACCATAACCCCTAAACCCTAAGCCCTAAACCCTAAATCAAAACCCTAAACCCTAAACCCTAAAAACTAAACACTAAAGCCTGCACCCAAAACCCTAAACCCTAAACCCCAAAACCCAAAACCTTAAACCCTAAACCCGAAATCAAAAACCCTAAACCCTAAATCCTAAACCTTAAACCCAAAACGCTAAACCTCGAAACCTAAACCCTAAACCCTAAACCTAAAATGCAAAAACCTAAACACTAAACCCTAAACCATAAACTCTAAACCCTAAAACCTTGGCCCTAAAAACCCTAAACCCTAAATCCAAAACAGTAAACCCTACACATTAAATCCTAAACCTTAAACCCTAAACACTAAACCCTAAATCCTAAACCCTAAAACCTAAACCCTAAACCCTAAAACCCTAAACCCTAAACCCTAAACCCTAAACCCAATACCCTAAACCCTAAACCCTAAACACTAAACCCTAAACCCTAACACTTATTCCCTAAACACTAAACCCTAAACCCTAAACCCTCAACCCCAGGCCCTAAAAACCGTAAACCCTAAACCCTAAGCCTTAGCACTAAACCGCAAACCTTAAAACCCAAAACCCAAAGCCCTAGACCCTAAACACTTACCCTTAAACCCTAAACACAAAACCCTAAACCCTAAACACTAAACCCGAAAGCCCAGGCCCTAAAAACCCTAAACCCTAAACCCCAACCCCAAACCCTAAACCCTAAACCCAAAACCCTAAACTCTAAACCATGAACACTAAACCCAAAACCCTAAACCCCAGATCCTAAACCCTAAACCCTAAACCCTAAACCCTAAAACCTACACTAAAAACCCTAAACCCTAAACCCTAATACCCTAAACCCTAAACCTTAAATCCTAAACACTAAACCCTATACCCTAAATCCTAAACCCTGAACCCTAAGCCCAAAACCCTAAAGCCGAAAACCGAAACCCCTACACCGAAAACTCAAAATCCTAGACTCGAAACCCTAAAACCTAAACGCTAAAACCTAAACACCTAAACCCTAAACCATAAACCCTAAACCCTAAACCCTATACACTAAACCCCAAACCCTAAACACTAGACCCTAAACCCTAAAACCTAAACCCTAGCCCTACCCAAAACCCTAACCCCCAAACCGTAAACCCAAACCCTAACCCCAAACCCTAAACCCTAAACACAAAACCCTAAACCCTAAACACTAAACCCGAAACCCCAAGCCCTAAAAACCCTAAACCCTAAACCCCAACCCCAAACCCTAAACCCTAAACCCGAAACCCTAAACTCTAAACCATGAACACTAAACCCAAAACCCTAAACCCTAGACCCTAAACCCTAAACCCTAAACCCTAAACCCTAACCCTTAAACCTTAAACCCTAAACCCTAAAACCTACACTCAAAACCCTAAACCCTAAACCCTAATACCCTAAACCCTAAACCTTAAATCCTAAACACTAAACCCTATACCCTAAATCCTAAACCCTGAACCCTAAGCCCAAAACCCTAAAGCCGAAAACCGAAACCCCAACACCGAAAACTCAAAATCCTAGACCCGAAACCCTAAAACCTAAACGCTAAAACCTAAACACCTAAACCTTAAACCATAAACCCTAAACCCTAAACCCTATACACTAAACCCCAAACCCTAAACACTAGACCCTAAACCCTAAAACCTAAACCCTAACCCTACCCTAAACCCTAAACCGTAAACCCAAACCCTAACCCCAAACCCTAAACCCTAAACCCGAAACCCTAAACCCTAAACCCTAAACCCTATAACCCTAAACCCAAAACCCAAAGCCCTAAACCATAACCCCTAAACCCTAAGCCCTAAACCCTAAATCAAAACCCAAAACCCTAAACCCTAAATACTAAACACTAAAGCCTAAACCCAAAACCCTAAACCCTAAACCCCAAAACCCAAAACCTTAAACCCAAAACCCGAAATCCAAAACCCTAAACCCTAAATCCTAAACCTTAAACCCTAAACGCTAAACCTCGAAACCTAAACCCTAAACCCTAAACCCTAAACCAAAAATGAAAAACCCTAAACAGTAAACCCTAAACCGTACCGGTAAACCCTAAACCCTAAACCATAAACCCTAAACCCTAAAACCGTGACCCTAAAAACCCTAAACCCTAAACCCCAAACCCTAAATCCAAAACACTAAACCCTACACATTAAATCCTAAACCTTAAACCCTAAACCCTAAACCCGAAATCCTAAACCCTAAACCCTAAAACCTAAACCCTAAACCCTAAAACCCAAACCCTAAAACCTAAACACCTAAACCCTAAACCCTAAACCCAATATCCTAAACCCTAAACACTAAACCCTAAACCCTAACACTTATTCCCAAAACACTAAACCCTAAACCTTAAACCCAAAACCCAAAACCCAAAACCTAAGTACTAAACAGCAAACCTTAAAACCCAAAACCAAAAGCCCTAGACCCTAAACACTTACCCATAAACCCTAAACACAAAACCCTAAACCCTAAACCCTAAACCCAAAATGCAAAACCCTAAACACTAAACCCTAAACCGTACCGGTAAACCCTAAACCCTAAACCCTAAAACCTTTACCCTAAAAACCCTACACCCTAAACCCCAAACCCTAAATCCAAAACACTAAACCCTACACATTAAATCCTAAACCTTAAACCCTAAACCGGAAACCCCAAACCCTAAACCCTATAACCCAAAACCCAAAACCCAAAACCCTAAACCGTAACCCCTAAACTCTAAGCCCTAAACCCTAAACTCTAAACCCTAAACCCTAAACCCTAAATACTAAACACTAAAGCCTAAACACAAAACCCTAAACCCTAAACCCCAAAACCCAAAACCTTAAACCCTAAACCCAAAATCCAAAATACTAAACCCTAAATCCTAAACCTTAAACCCTAACTGCTAAACCCCGAAACCTAAACCCTAAACCCTAAACCCTAAACCCAAAATGCAAAACCCTAAACACTAAATCCTAAACAGTAATGGTAAACCCTAAACCCTAAACCATAAACCCTAAACCCTAAAACCTTGACCCTAAAAACCCTAAACCCTAAACCCCAAACCCTAAATCCAAAACACTAAACCCTACACATTAAATCCTAAACCTTAAACCCTAAACCCTAAACCCTAAATCCTAAACCCTAAACCCTAAAACCTAAACCCTAAACCCTAAAACCTAAACCCTAAATCCTAAACACCTAAACCCTAAACCCTAAACCAAATACCCTAAACCCTAAACACTAAACCCTAAACCCTAACACTTATTCCCCAAACACTAAACCCTAAACCCTAAACCCAAAACCCTAAACCCCAAATCCCAAAACCCTAAACCCTACACCCGAAATCCAAAACCCTAAACCCAAAACCCTAAACCTTAAACCCTAAACCCTAAACCCTAAAACCTAAACCCTAAACCCAAAACCCTAAACACTAAATGCTAAACCCTAAACACTAAACCCTAAACCGTAACGGTAAACCCTAAACCCTAAAACCTTGACCCTAAACCCTAAAACCTTGACCCTAAAAATCCTAAACCCTAAATCAAAAACACTAAACCCAACACCCAAAATCCTAAACTTTAAACCCTAAACCTAAACCCCTAAACCCTAAACCCTAAAACCTAAACACCTAAACCCCAAACCATAAACCCTAAACCCTAAACCCAATACCCTAAACCCTAAACACTAAACCCTAAACCCTAACACTTGTTCGCTAAACACTAAACCCTAAACCCTAAGCCCTAAACCCTAACACTAAACCCTAAACCCTAAACCCTAAACCCTAAATCAAAAACCCTAAACTCTAAATCCTAAACCCTAAACCCTAAAACCAAAACACCTAAACCCTAAGCCCTAAATCCTAAATAGTAAACCCAAAACCCTAAACCCAAGACCTTCAACCCTAAACCCTAAACCCTAACCCATAAACCTTAAACCCTAAACCCTAAACCCAAAAACCTAAACTCGAAACCCTAAACCCTAAACCCTAAACCATAAACCCTAAACCCTAAACACTAAACCCTAAACCGTAACGGTAAACCCCCAACCCTAAACCATAAACCCTAAACCCTAAACCCTAAAACCTTGACCCTAAAAACCCTAAACCCTAAATCAAAAACACTAAACCCAACACCCAATATCCTAAACCTTAAACCCTAAACCTAAACCCCGAAACCGTAAACCCTAAACCCTAAACGCTAAAACCTAAACACCTAAACCCCAAACCATAAACCCTAAACCCTAAACCCAATACCCTAAACCCTAAAAACTAAACCCTAAACCCTAACACTTGTTCCCTAAACACTAAACCCTAAACCCTAAGCCCTACACCCTAACACTAAACCCTAAACCCTCAACCCTAAATCCCAAACCCTAAACTCTAAATCCTAAACCCTAAACCCTAAAACCAAAACACCTAAACCCTAAGCCCTAAATCTTAAATAGTAAACCCAAAACCCTGAACCCAAGACCTTCAACCCTAAACCCTAAACCCTAACCCATAAACCTTAAACCCTAAACCCTAAACCCAAAAACCTAAACTCGAAACCCTAAACCCTAAACCATAAACCCTAAACCCTAATACCCTAAACCCTAAACATTAAATCCTAAACACTAAACCCTAAACCCAAAATCTTAAACACTAAACCCTAAACCCTAAACCCTAAAGGCGAAAACCGAAACCCCTAAACCCTAAACCCTAAATCCTAGACCCTAAACCCTAAAACCTAAACCCCAAAACATAAATACCTAAACTATAACCATAAACACTGAACCCTAAACCCTAAACCCTAAACCTATACACTAAACCCTAAACCTAAACCCTAACCCTTAACCCTAAGCACTAAACCCTAAAGCCTGAACCCTAAACCTTAAACCCTAAACCCAAAAACCTAAACCCTAACCTTAGTCAAAACCCTAAACCCTAAACCGTAAACCCAAACCCTAACCCCAAACCCTGAACCCTAAACCCAAAACCCAAAACCCTAAACCCTACAACCCTAAACCCCAAACCCTAAACCCTAAATCCTAAACCCTAAACCCTAAACTTAAACCCTAAATCCTAAACCATGAACCCTAAACTCTAAACCCTAAACCGTAAACCCTAAATACTAAACACTAAAGCCCAAACCCTATAACCCTAACCCCTAAACCCTAACCCCAAAACCCTAACCCTAAACCCTAAACCTTAAACCCTAAACTCCAAACCCTAAACTGTAAACCCTAAATACTAAACACTAAAGCCTAAACCAAAATCCCAAAACCCTAAACCCTAAACCCTAAACCCCAAAACCCAAAACCCAAACCCGAAATCAAAAACCCAAAACCCGAAATCAAAAACCCTAAACTCGAAACCCTAAAACCTCAACCCTAAACCCTAAATCCTAAACCCTAAACGCTAAACCCTAAACACTAAACCCTAAACCCTAACAATAAAACCTAAACCCTAAACCCCAAACCCAAAATCCTAAACACTAAACCTTACATCCTAAACCCTAAACCTTAAATCCTAAACCCGAAAACCTAAACCCCTAAACCCTAAACCCAAAATCGTAAACCCTAAACCCTAAAACATAAGCCCTAAACCCTAAATCAAAAATCCTAAACTCTAAATCCGAAACACTAAACACAAAAACCTAAACCCTAAAACCTATACACCTAAACCCTAAACCCTAAACCCTAAACACTAAACCCTACACCCTAACCTTAAACCGTAAACCATAAACCCAAAACCCTAAACCCAAAACCCCAAACCTTAAACCCTAAACCCTAAACCTTAAAACCTAAAACCTAAACCCTAAGCCATAAGCCATAAACCATAAACCCAAAACCCTAAACCCTAAACCCTAAACTCTAAAACCTAAATCCTAAACGCTAAACCTAAACCGTAAATCCTAAACCCTAAACCCTAAACCCTAAACACGAAAACCTAAACCCCTAAACCCTAAACCCTAAAACCTAAACCCTAAACCCTAAACCATAAACACTAAAACCTAAACACCTAAACCCTAAACCCTAAACCCTATACCCTGAACCCTAAACACTGAATCCTAAACCCTAAAACCTAAATCCAAAACCTTAAACCCTAAAACCTAAACCCTAAAACCAAAAAACCAAAACCAAAAACCCTAAACCCTAAACCGTAAACACTAAACCCAAAACCTTAAACCCTAAACACTAAACCCTATACCATAAACCCTAACCCTTATTCACTAAACCCTAAACCCCAACTCTAAGCCCTAAACCCTAAACCCTGAATCCAATACCCAAAACCCAAAACCATAAACCCTAAACCCAAAAACCTAAACCCTAAAACCTAAAAACCTAAACCCAAAACCCAAAACCCTAAACCCTAAACACTAAACCCTAAACCCTAACCCTAAACCCTAACCCAAAAGCCTAAACCCTAAACCCTAAACACTAAACCCTAGAGTCTAAAAACTTGAAACCCTAAACCCAAAGCCATAAACCCAAAACCCTATAACCCAAAACCCAAAACCCTAAACTCTAACCCCTAAACCCTAAGCTCTAAAACCTTAACCCCAAATCCAGAACCCTAAACCCTAAAACCTAGACCCAAAACCCTAAACCCTAAACATGAAACCCAAACCCTAACTCCAAATCCTAAACCCTAAACTAAAAACACGAAACCCTAATCCCTCTAACCCCACACCCTAAACCCTATATCACAAAAACGAAAAAACCCTAGACCCTAGACCCTAAACCCTAAACCTTAGCACTAAACCGTAAACCTTAAAACCCAAAACCCAAAACCCTAGACCCAAAACCCTAACCCTTAAACGCTAAACACAAAACCCTAAACCCTAAACCCTCAACCCTAGGCCCTAAAAACCCTAAACCCTAAACCCTAACCCCAAACCCTAAATCCAAAACCCTATGCCCTAAACGCTAAACCCTAAACCCTAAAACCTAAACCCTAAAACCTAGATACATAAACCCTTAACCCTAAACCCTAAACACTAAACCGTAAACCCTAAACCCTTAACACTAAACCCAATATGCTAACCCTAAACCCTAGGCCATAAACCCTAAACCCTAAACCCTAAACCCTAAACCTTAAATCCTAAACCCTAAACCCTAAAACCTAAACCCTAAACCCTAAACCATAAACCTGAAACCCTAAACCCTAAACCCTAAACCCTAAACCCTAACCCCAAAACCCTAAGTCCCAAAACCTTAACCCTAAACCTTAAACCCTAAACCCTAAACGCTAACCCTAAACCCTAAACCCTTAAACCTAAACCCAATACCCTAAACCCAAAACACAAAACCCTAAACCCTAATCCCTAACCCTTATTTTGTAAACACTAAACCCTAAACTGTAAACCCTAAACCCTAACACTAAACCCTAAACACTAAAACCAAAACCCTATACCCAAAAAGCTAAACCCTAAACCCTAAAACCTAGACACATAAACCCTTAACCCTAAACCCTAAACCCTTAACACTACACCCAATACCCTAACCCTAAACCCTAAGCCATAAACCCAAAACCCAAAACCCTAAACCCAAAAACCTAAACCCTAAACCTTAAACCATAAAGGCGAAACCCTAAACCCTAAACCCTATAACCCTAAACCCTAAACCCTAAACCTTAACCCCAAAACCCAAAGTCCCAAAACCCAGGAATCCCAAAACCCAAGTCCCAAACCTTAACCCCATAAACCCTAACCCACCCGAATCCCGTTAACAACACACCGCCACAAACCCAAAATCCCAAACCATAAAGCCAAAACCCTAAACACTAGACACAAAAACCAAAAACCCAAAACCCTAAACCCTAAAGACCCACAATCCCACCAACCCCACTAAAAACGCTACCACAAGAACCCTAAACCGATATAACCCTAACGCAACCACTACCATAAACCCTAACCAGTAACACCACTAAAACCTAACCCAAAAACCTAACCCTAAACCTAAAGACCCTACAACGTCCAATCTCCCCGGGTAAACCCTATCCACCCGTCGGTACGCCTTCAGGGAACCCTAAATACTAACCTAAATCCTAACACTACACTAACCTCTAACCCGAAAATCGCAACACACGACAGTGGGTGCAAAATCCCGAAACCTGAAAACCCTAAAACCGGGCATTCGAAGATGAGGGACACCCAAAACCCTATAACCCAATCCCTAAGTCCCATAGCTTGTGCAGCTTAAAACTTAAACCATAAAACCCTCAAACCCACTCTGGCTATGAACCCCTAATCCCTAAACCTAAACCGCCCAGACGCCTAACGTCGTGTTACACCTCACCGAAATCCCCCTAATACGCTGAAACCCTAACCCAACACAAAACAAAAACCCTAAAGTCCCAAACCACCCAACCCACCCTAAACCCTAAACCCAAAACCGACTTACAACCTAAACCAAGACCTTAAAACAATACCTACACCTAAACCCGACAACCTAAAACCCTAAACCCAAAACCCGGAACCCTAAACCCTAAACCCTAAACCCTATCCCCTAACACCCCCGAAACATAAACCCTAACAAAACCTAAACCCTACCTCACAACCCAAACACCCCAAAACACCATCCAACACCCTAACCACAAAAACCAATGAACACACACCTAAACACGGAAAAATAGGTAAAGCGACTACCTCGAAACAGACTAACACACCGAAAACCACAGCAAACCAAACACCTAAAACCCTCACAACCTCTACCCGAACCGCCTCTAAGTCGAAAACCCCTAAAACACCCTAATCCGAACAAAAACACCAAAATCGTAACTAACCGCTAAAGCCATACCCTAAAACCTAACACAAACCTAACTCCGAAACCCTAAACCCTAAACCCTGAAAACCGAAACCCCAAAACTTCCTAAATCTAGAAAACCTAAAAGGAGTCCTAACCCTAAAATCCCTAAAACCCTAAACACTAACCCTACACAACCCTTGTAAAACCCCCTAAAACCCCAAACCGCTGGGGCACCCAAACGCTAACCGTCTAAACTCCCCTTCTAACTCTAACCTTACACCCTAAAACCCAACAGAAACCTAACCATAGGGCCCAAACCCGAAACCTTAGCACCTTAAAACTCGCGTGTAACCTTGAACACCAAAACCCAAAGCTCCCTAAGGCCCTCCAAAAACAAAACCCTAACACTAACCAGAGTCACACAAAACGCACTGTAAAACCATAACCCTACCCTAATCCTAAAAACCCCAAACAACAACCTAAACGCCTAAACCCTACACACCAGCCAACCATATACCCTAAACCCACACCGAAAAAAACCTAAATTCTAAACCCTAAACAGACTGAACCTAAACCACCCTAAACCCGAGACACTAACACCCGAATCCTAAACCCGAACCCTTCAAACCTTAAACCCTAACCCCTAAACCCGAAAGCCGTAACCACTCGAAAACAACCACTAAACTTAATACCGAA
Source organism: Malania oleifera (assembly GCF_029873635.1). Lineage (NCBI taxonomy): Eukaryota > Viridiplantae > Streptophyta > Magnoliopsida > Santalales > Ximeniaceae > Malania > Malania oleifera. The sequence goes on along the minus strand of NW_026651857.1, from coordinate 5,929 downwards.
AAACTAAAACCCTCACCGGAAATCCTAAACAGAAACCCTAAAACCTAAATCCGAAAACCTGGACCTTAACCTCTATCCCCAAACCCTACAGACCACCCGTGAGAACCAGGAACCACTAAAACCCAGAAAACCCACAAAGCCTAGACCCGAAACCTAAAAAACCTAAAACCCCAACCACTAAACCACCTAAACCATACCATAAACCCGAAACCCAACAACCCGAACCCCATACGCGACCAGAAAAACCCTAACCCCTAAAGCCCGTAAAACCTAAACACTAACCCCAAAGCTTTAAGCCGAAACCCAATCAACCCGAACCCTAAAACCCTAAAAGCCTACACCCTAACCCTAACCCCTACAACCTAAACCCTAACGTAAACCAAACCACATCACCACAACCCAATAAACACCGACACCCCACAAAAAACCAAACCCGAAACGCGAACCCCGATCAACCCTAAGCCCTCACAACCCTAACCCAACCCCGAAACTCACATACCCGAGAACCCGAAAACCTAAACCCTCGACCAGAAACCCTAACCTCTCAAACTAAACCCTAACCTAACGAACCCTAAAGACCAAACACTAAAGCCTAAACCCCCAACAAACAAACCCGAAACGCTAAACCCAAACCATAACCCTAAAACCCTAAACCCAAAGGCAAAAAAACCCTAAACGCGCCGGAAAGCCAACCCTAAACCCGAAACCTCAAACCCTAACCTAAACGTCTAAACCCGTAAAGCCCCGAAATCGAAACCCGAACACTAAAAAAACCTTCAAACCTAACGCTAGAGCGTCCGAAACCCGAAACCCTCACCAAATCCTACCACTAACCCGACACTCGAAAGCCGAAACCGGAAACGTCAACCTAAACCCGAAATCTGACCACCCGCACACCTAACCGGACTACCCGAAAACCCAACCCCTAAACCCGAAAGCCTAAAAAAACCCTAAACCCTAAACCCATAAACCTAAACGCCAAACCTCAACACCGAACCCTAATCCCTAACCCGAAACACTAAACACCGAAAACCCACCGAAACCCACAATACCGCGGCTAAAACGCGCAAACGCAGCAAACCAAAAACGCTAAACGCGAAAGCCCTAAACGGCCTCTAACTCTAAACCCTAAACCCTACCAAACCCAAAAAAGGAAATCCTAAACCCAGCTAGCCCTAAACGGCCTACGGAACCTTAGCACTAGGTGGAGAAATCGTAAACCTTAAATGCAAAACCCAAAGGCCTAGGCCAAAACCACTGAAGACGCTCACTTAAACCATAAACAAGAAGGGTAGGCAAACGTAAACACCTAAACCACTAAGCCGTAGACCGTCAAACCCCAAACCTAAACCCCTACAACGCCTAACCCCAAACCAGATAAACCTTAAACACCAAACCATACAACTACCAATCTAAACATAAAATCCCACCCCTAAACCCTAAACTCCAACCCCTAAACACTAAACCCTAAACCCTAAACCCTAAATGTCTTAACCCTCTAACACAAAACCCTCAACCTAACGCTAAAGTCCTAACCCTAAACGCAACAAACGAACCTAAATCCTAAACAACTAAGAATCTGCTTACTCCCTAATCCTAAACCTTAAACGTACAATTCGCCTCGAACCCTATAATCATAAACCCAAACACTAACTGAACTCCCTAACCCTAAACAAGCGAAACCCTAATCCTAAACCGCTAAACCGCTAAAACCTAAAAACCCCTAAACCCTAAAACATAAACCCTACCAAACCTAGACAGCACCTAAACCCTAAACCCTACAACCCTAAAGCCCTAAACGAATACAAACCCTAAACCGCTAAGAGCCGTCTGCGAAATAAACCCTAAACCCCAAACCCTAAAAAGCCTCCAACCCTAAACCTTAACCTAAACCCTAAGGGAGAGCCATAAAAGCATAAAAACCCCGAAACTAAACCCTAAACCCAAACCCTATAACCCTAACCTAAACCCAAATAACCCTGACAATCGCGAAAACCTAAACCCTAGACCGTCTAAACTAAACCCTAACCCTAACCCTAACGCTAACGCTAACCCTAACCCTAACGCTAACCCTAACCTAACGATAAACCACTTACCCAAAAACCCTAGAACCTAAAACCCTAAACCCTAAACCCTAAACCCCAAACATAACACTAAACCCCGAAACCATAATCCTAAACCCAACCCTAAACCCACCCCTAAACCCTAACCAGCCAAAATCAAAACCAAACCGTAAACCCCAAACCCTAAACAACCCTAAACCTAATCTAACCGCTCCTAACCGAAATGCTAAACCCTAACACCTAAACCTTCAACCTAACGCTAAATCCGTAAACCCTAACCCCTCACCCCAAAATCCTAAACCTAAACCCTACCCCTAATCCTAAACCTAAACCGCAAACCCCTAAACCTACTCTAAACCCGAAAACCTAAACCCCTAACCCTAAAACCTAAAGCCCTAAACCCTAAAACCTAAGCCCTAAACCCTAAAAACCTAAACCCTAAACTGCTAAACCCTAAACCCTAAACCCATAACCTAAACCCTCCCCATAGATCCTAATCCCAAACCTAACCACTAAAGCAAACCAACCCTAAAAACCCAAACCCCTAACCGCAAACCCCCAAACCAAAACGCTAAATCCTAAACGGCCTCTAACTTACACCCTAAACCCTAAAACCCAAAAACGAACCCTAAACCCTAGGTCGGGCTAACCCAAACCTTAGCACTGATCGTAAACCTTAAAATGCCAAACCCCAGGCCTAGGCCTAAACCCTAACATCTTAACCATGAACCACAGCAGAACCGAAAGCCGTAACCCTAAACCCTAGACCGTCCAAAACGTGCCAAACCGCTAAACCCTAAACCCTAACCATCGCCCAAACCATAAATCCTAAACCCAAAACCTAACTCTAAACCCTAACAGCTGAACCTAACACCATAAAACCCTAGACCGCTCAAACCCTAACCTAACCCTAACCCTTAACCTTAAACCCTAGACCGAAGCCAAAACGTTCCGAAACGGCCTAAAACCCTAATACCCTGCACCCTAACCTTTAAAACCAAAACACTAAACCTAAAACCTAATCCGTAAACCATGCAACCCTAAAACCCCAAACCCTAAAAAAGCCGAGAACCGACCCCCTAAACCCTAACCAAAATTCCTATACCTAAAACCTAAACTAAACACTCAAACCATAACCGGGCTAACTCATAAACCCCAACCCTAACCTTAATACCACTACCTAAACCCTAAACCCTAACCCTTAACCCCTAAACCTAACCTGAAAGCTGTTAAAGCCTAAACCCTAACCCTAAACCCTACACCCTACCCTCTACCCCACCCTAAACTAAACCTGCTAATGGAAACCCAAACCTAAACCCTAAAGCCTAAACCCACCCAAACCCCAACCCCTAAACTCTAAAAATCTACCCTATCAAACCCTAACCCTAAAACCTAAACCCTAAACCAAAACCCTAACCCTAAACCCTAAAACCCTAAACCCTAACCCTAGACCTTAAACCCTAAACTCTAAACCCTAGACCCTAAACCCGAAAGACTAAACACAAAAGCCGAAACCCCAAACAAAAAAAACCCTAGCCTAAACCCAAACCATAAACCCCAACCCTAAACCAAAATCACAACCCTGAAACCGTAAACCCCAAACCTAAAGCTAACCCAAACCCTAAAACCTAAACCCGAAACCCCAAACCTAATCTACCCTCACACTAAACCTCAAACCTAATAACGCTAAATCCCAACCCTCAACTCCAAAACCGCAAATCCTAAACACTAAACCCTACAAACCCTAAATCCTAAACCTTAACCGTAAACCCTAAACCCTAAATCATAAACCATAAACTCTAAACCCCCCTAACCTAAACCCTAAACACCATAAACCTAAACCCTAAACCCCAAACCCTAAATCCTAAACCCAAACCCTAACTCCAAACCCTAAACCCTAAACCCTAAAAGCTAAATCCAATACCCTAAACCCTAAACACTAAACCCTAAAACCTAAACCCTAACCCCAGACCAACCCAACCGCAAACCAAAAACCTAAACCCTAAAACCTCTAACCGATCTAAACCTAACCCTAAACGCAAAACGAAACCCTAAAACCCTAGGCCCCAAACCTAAACCTTAGACACTAAACCTGTATAAACTAAAAAACGCAAAACCCAAAGGCCTAGGGCCTAAACCTAACCTTAACCATAAACACAAACCGAAACCCTAAACCCTAAACCCTAGACCCTAAAACCCCAAACCCCAACCCCAAAACCATAACCCCTAACCCCGAAACCTAAACCCTAACCCTCAACCCCACAAACCTAAAACCCTAAACCCTAGACGCGCTAAACCCAAAAACAATAACCCTTAAACCTTAACCCTAAAACCATAAACCCTAACCCCGAAACCCTAAACCCTAGTTACCCTAACCCTTAACCTTAATCCTAAACACTAACCCTAAACCCTAATCCAACCATGAATCCGAAACCCCAAACCCTAAAGCCGAGAACCGAAACCCTAAACCCGACAAAAAATCCTCACAGACCCTAAACCTAATCAACCCTAAACCCAAAACCTAACACCTAACCATAACCAGTAGGAACCCTAAACTGCCAACCCTAAACCCTATATGCTGAACCCTAAAACTAAACCCTAACCCTTACATCCTAAACACTACCCTAAAGCTTAAAGCCTAAACCCTAAGACCTTAAACCCTAAAACCTACAACCTAACCCTACCATAAACCTAAACCCTACAACCCTAAACCCTAATACCCCAAACCCAAAACCCTAAACCCTTCCCTCGACCTTAAACCCTTACCTTTCTAAAACCCAAAACCATAACCGTAATACTAAACACTAAGCCGAAACCCCAAAAAAAAAAAACCCTAGACCCTAAACCCCAAAACCATAAACCCTAACCCTAACCCAAAATCCCAAACCCTAAACCGTAAACCCCAAACCCTAACCCTAGACCCGAAACCCTAAAACCATAAACCTCAAATCCAAAACCTAAACCCTAAACCCTAACCCTAGACCTGAAAAACCCTAAAACCTAAACCCTAAAACCTAACCCCAAAACCCTAATCCCTAACCCGAAACCCACACACTAAAACCCTAACACTCAACCCAAAACCTAAACACTAAACCCTAAGCCAAAACCATAGACCCTAAACCCAACCCTAAACCCCAACCCCTAAATCTTTAAACCCTCTACCCTAAGGCCCCTAAACCCTCACCCGTAAACCATAACCCTAACCCTAAAACCTAAACTCGAAACCGTACCGTAAACCCTAAACCCTAATATATAAATACCCTAAACCCTAACCTTAGCCAACACACTAAACCCTAGATCCCTAAGTCCCTAACCCTAAACCTAAGCCCCCTAAACCCTAAAGCCGAAAATCGAAACCCGTGCTAGTAACCCTAACCCTAAACCTAGAACCTAAACCCTAAACCCTAAACCCCTAAAACCTAAAAACAACTATACACTAACCATAAATCCTAAATCCTAAACCTTAAACGCTAAACCCTATACACTAAACCCTAAACATTAACCCTTAAACCCTAAACACAAAAGCCTAAAGCCTAAAGCCTAAACCTTAAAACCTAAACCCTAACGCCTAAACCATAAACCCAACCCAAACCCAACCGCTACACCTAATACTAAACACTAGCTAAACCCAAAAACCCAAAACCGAAAACCCAAAACCCCAAACCCTAAACCCAAACCCAAAACCCTAACCCTAACCACCAAACCTTAACCCTAAACCTAATCCCTAAACCCCAAAAACCCTTAACCCTAAACCCTAAACCTAAAAATGCTAACCCATACACTAACCCTAAACCGTAGGTAAAACCTAAACCCAAACCCATAAACCCTAAAACCCTAAAACCTTGACCCTAAAAACTCGTAAACCC